>NC_056735.1:342985697-343120697 GCF_019279795.1 Protopterus annectens
GCTTTGACTTGTCCCCTTAAAGAGTGGGGAATATATAGCTGGAGCAATGATTATCATTTATATAGGCAATATTTAGGAGATTAAGTGACTTCCAATAAATTCACCAAAGAAACTTGGTGCATATATACATATTCCCATATTGTCCAGGATGGCAGTAATAGTATTAAATGTTTCAAGCCAATTATTTGGGCAAAAAATCCCAATATGGACATTAAAGACTTAGGGGTAAGGATGGCCTTCTCCAGTTAGCCCTGATTCTCATATAACTTACACAACCTATTTCCATTAATTCATAACCTATTCCTACTTAAAGCCACAGTGGTGCAGCGGTAGCATTGTCGCCTCACAGCAAGAGGTTCTCCTGTTCGATTCTCAGCTGGAGTGCCTTCTGTGCGGAGTCTGCATGTCCTCCACGGTCGAGTGGCCTTCGAAAGACATGTGAAAGGGCATGCCTTTGCTGAAGGTTGGGCATTGAGCTGGCACCTCATCACTGTAAAAATCTACTGCCCAATCATTAGCGGACCAGTGTTCTGCTGTGGCGACCCCTAACCAGGAAAAGCCAAAAGAAGACCAACATAACCTATCCCTAACTAGGAGTAAAAAAAGTTGAACTCCCAGGCTTACAAAGTGAACTTTTTTATTTACAGGTTGTCTGCATAAATGAATGGACTTTGTACCATAACACACAAACAAGAAATTGCAGGGCAGAGTAAAACAATACTTATGAGTTGTCCTTCCCAAATGGTCAAATATGACACTCCCCTGCTTGCCTAAAACATCCACCTCCTCTTCTTGACCCTTATTCTCAGTGACTCTTCCTCTACTTGTGTCCCTGCCAGCCATCAGTGGTGATGTGGCAACCTGCTTACTTTCTAGAAGGTAATGTCATGTAAACCTAATGCAACATATCAAGATATTCAGTAGAGTGTTCCATTTAAAGTTCTGTGTATGACTGATTTGGAACCTTTGTGAAAGTGTTTATGACATCAGGTACATGAAATCATTAATTTGTTTCACTGCAAAATGCATCAGAGTTAAAAATGATTGTACTAGAGACAATCAGCATAAAGTGTAACTGCTGCTAACTAAAATCTTTGAGAAATACCACTTTATATATGAAATACTATGCATTAAATAAGGTAGTATATCTTAATGTCCTTACATTCACTGCTGCAGTATTCTTAACATATGGCATTCTGTGCAGTGAAAGCATGATATCTGGCCAGTCTACCAAAGATTTCTGATGCTTTAAAGGTATGCCAAATGTCACCCAAATGCTCCTTGCATAGCATAGGGCATAAAGATGACTTTCAGGCCTACCATAGTCAGAACTTCTGTGCCAACAGTCCGAATGTATCTTTTCAGCATTGTTCTGTTTACCTGTATCCATTTTCTGCCAGTTGAACGCATTTTCATTTTCCAGTGACTACCTATGCCTGTTTGCTGACTTCTTTGCAGTTGTAGATAAGTGCCCCATTGTGTCTTCTGGTGTTTCTTTTTTGTCTTGTTTTGAGCTGCTTGGGCTTAATGTCATCCAGGAAGGGTAAATGCCAGTGTGGGAGACATATTCCCCATAAAAACTGCCATGTTAAGTGCCTTTTTTCTCTAGGAGCTTCTCATGACCATACGTCTTGTTCAATTTGTCAAGGGCCATCACAAAAACCCTTCACAGTAGAATTTCTTCCCTTTCTTTGTATCTTGAGAACCACCATCTTAAGCTTCTCACTAAAGATACAGTGGAAGGAATCTCCTTCACCGAGGCTCAGTCATTAGGGAAGAACAAGGTGAAAAGGTTCAGATGGAATCTTCCACTGTCCAGCCTCTGCCAGGTGTTTCTCCCAAGGTCATTACAAACCCAGAGGCTTGCCAGCTCTGTTGTTTTTTCTTTGCTGCGACTATGTTGGAGGCTGGTGAGGATCCAGCTGACTGCATGCCTGAAGAGGCTTTGCAGGCATCTGTCTAGGACATTCAGGGGGAACCATGGTTGATTTTTTTCTGAGGGGCCTAGGGGAATAACTCCATTTTTACTGTCATCCTGGGTCTGAGCCTTCTCAGTTTTTTGGAGGGGACATTTCCTTAGAAAAGAAACAAAAACTTAAATATGTTGCCTCTCCTCCTAGGGATCCATAAAATGAGTGTCAGGCCTTTACTCAGGGGCTATTTACTGCTTTAATGTCCTTAAAGCCTCCTCAAGGGATTTTGGTTCCTGTTCCTCCATGGTCCTCTACTCCCCTTAAAAAGACTAGAGAACAGGATTTTTCTGAGGATGAATCAGATTCTGATGATGAATCCCTGATGTATTCTACTCAAATTCCTTCTCCTTTGGACTATGGGTCAGAAGAGGAGGAATCTATTAGTCCTGATGTTTCAACCTTCTGGTTTAAAAGCCCACATTTGCGCTCTTTTCCCACCTTTCCTGTAACTAGTCTAGTCCAGACACAGATTTGCTGTATCCAGCACTGCTTGTAAGCTTCTGAGCCCCCCAAGCCTTTCTGTGTTGGAGGGAAGGCTTCTAGCTTATCAGTGGGAGTGGTAAGCACTAGGTAGCCTATTTACCACAAGAGTGGTTTCTGTCCTAGAAATTGTAGTTTATTGGCCGTTTGGGCAGTTTTTACAGCTCTTTCAACTTTCTGGTTTAAAATCCCACTCTTGTGCTTGTTTCCCACCTTTTCTATAACTAGTCTACTCCAGATACAGATTTGCTGTATCCAGGACTGTTTGTAAGCTTCTGAGCCCCCAAGCCTTTCTGTGTTGGAGGGAAGCATTCTAACTTATCAGTGGGAGTGGTAAGCATTAGGTAGCCTATCTACCGCAAGATCCAGGTACAGATTCTTAGTTTTAGCACTTGAATTTGCTTATTCATGCTCAGCACTTGTTCAGAACTTGTTGTATGCACTAAATAAGCTACAAATTACTACAGCACTCAACCTTCCTCTTTACCTAGAGGAAATCAGTTTATGTACTTACTTTCCTCACTTGCTTATAGAAAAACAGCTCTTATACTCCCTTTCCCCACTTGTCTAGAGGAACTTAGATTTTTATTCAGGCATGTCCAAAGGTCAGCTCACAGTATTCTCTCCTGTCTATCTGATGAATCTGGACATCTTGAGGCAATGTAGCAATTGCTTCATGTACACAGACAACCCTCTCCTCCTACCACCCAACACCACAACCTGTGAGAGATGCACTTATCTAGCCAAACTGGAGGTAAAGCTCTCTCCAACCAAGACTGCACTTGACAGTCAAGAGGAGAAGGTAAACACTTGCACCACACCACACTCATCAAATAGTCCCACTAAACCTACACCACCAAAATCCACACATAGAAACACAAAAACATTCGCAGAGGCTCTCAATAATAATCTGCTCAAGCAACAGAGACCTCCAAAGCAGAAACGCAAGCAACTTCTACCCCCCAACACAACCCAAATGACACATAGCCCACAGACTCAGTGTGCCAATAAACCACAGCCCATAAGGCAAACCAACGTACCCAACACACTAGCCACAGGTGACTCTATAGTCAGGCACACTGATGTCCCACTCACAGGCTAAACAAGTTACTGTCAGCTGCCAGGATCCGACACATAACCCACGCACTCAGGTAACTGCACAACAAGTACAAATATGACTCTGACATTGTCCATGTTGGTGTGAATGACCTAAGACATACATCCCTGGGCTACATGAAAAGAGACATGGAAGAGCTCTCTGATCTTGTAGCCCAGGCAGATGTGACCTTAGCCCTGAGTAGCATCCTGCCATCACCCAGAATGATACCGCAGTACAAGGGCAAAATGATCGACTTCAACAATTGGCTAAGCTTCTGGTGTCATTCTAAGGGGATCCAATATCTCTCTGCCTGGGACGACATGGTTGACAGACCATGATGCTTTGCCAGAGATGGCCTGCACCTGTCGCCCCTGGGATTTGGGATACTGGCTAAGTCTCTTGCCACCCCTATAGTGCCTTTTTAGGCAAGGTTCAAATGACAAATTCACCATCATAACAGGAACAGGCAAGCAAAAACTGAGGGTAATGCTAATCAATGCTAGAAGTCTAAATCTCAAAATGCACTCACTCGAGGCACTCCTTAAAATGGAGAACATCGATATCTGTTCAGTGACTGAGTCCTGGTTCAAGGCTCTAGAGAGCACCCCTGCATTACCAGGCTATAACTCATACCACACTTTTCGACCATCTATCCTGGACCAGAACACCAAAGGCGGAGGTGTGTCCATATTCATTAAGGATATCCACACCTCCAGGCTAGTTGCGCAGCATAATGCATCCGAGGTTATTCAAGTGCAACTAACTCTGGGCAAAACTGCAATCCAAATTGTAGCTTGCTACAGATCCCCCACCATGCTCCAGGATTCCCACTCCTCTTTTCGATATACTGGAAAATATTAGGGTTCAACCAAATACCCTAATAATGGGTGATTTCAACTACCCCACCATTAACTGGGAAAACTACTCATGTACCAACTCCTTCGCTCAACGCTTTCTGGAATTCATAAATTCCAATGCCCTGGATCAACTTATCCACACCCTCACCAGGGGCAACAATATCCTAGACCTAGTCATTACCAACATGAGTGATCAGTGTTCCACACCTGAAATCAACTCCACGTTGGTCAGATCCAACCATAAGCTAATCACCCTAGATATCTGCATCCCGCCCCCACCCACCATTAAGGAAACCACGGTAAAAAATTTCTCCAAAGCCAACTTCATGCTTCTTAAGACAGAAGTGGAGAACTTCATGACACCCATGCAAATGGACAATACAGTTACGACTGCTGAATCCTACACAAATGCACTCTATAAGCACTTACACAAGTGCATAGATCGTGCTATCCCATACAGAACCAAGACATTATCCTCCAAAAAAAAAGGAAGCCAATCTGGTGGTCCCCTGCCATAAACAAGCTCTACAACAGAAGGAAAAAACTGTTACAAAAGAGAGTGAAATCCTATGAGTGGAGGAACTGCCTGGCCAGCCTCAGTAAGAAGCTGAGATCCCTTATAAGATCCTCCAAAGCTAGCTAAAAAAACAAAATCTCCACTGATTCTAAGGGCAACTACAAAGCATTCTATAGCTACGTCTAGAATCTCAATGGCAACACCCAGATCTGCTCTGAGTTACAGCACAACAGCACGAGAATTACAGAACCAACTGATATTGCCAACATCCTGGCAGATAGGTTCAGTGCTAACTTTACCTCCCTCTCACCCCCTAAAGGGCCCATATCTATACAGGAAGAATGCAGAGTCCCTGTAATCACATCTATGCAGGTAAAAGCTGCACTCTCTAAAACCAAAAACACAGCATCCATGGGACCAGACAACATCCCAGGCTGCGTTTTACACGAACGTCAGGACAAACTGCCTCCCCACCTAAGTACCATGTTCAGTCATAGTCTCACGTCAGGCTTTGTGCCCACTGAATGGCACACAACAACAGTTATCCCACTTCACAAAGGGGGAGCCACCCCTGATCCTGGGAACTATCGCCCTATTAGCCTGATGAGCCTGGTCTGCAAGGCCATGGAACGTATCATCATGGAACTCATAAACAAAGACATTGGTAACCTCCAAACTCTGGACCCACCCAGTTTGGGTTTGTGAAAGGCAGATCATGCCTTCTGAACCTGATCAACTTCTTTGAGGCAGTCACCAAAGCCGTAGACAAGGATAAGGTGGTTCACACAGCCTATCTTGACCTCACCAAGGCTTTTGACACACTCCCCCATTCTGGAATTTAGCTAAACTCACTAAACTAGGTATAAATCCCTACATCACAAGATGGGTTGCCAACTGGCTCACTGACAGAACCCACACTGTAAAAGTTGCAGACTCCAAATCTGACTTCAAACCAGTGACAAGTGGAGTACCACAGGGTTCAGTCCTGGAACCTCTGCTGTTTGGTATCTACTTCTCTGAAGTACAGGCTAACACAGAAGGCCTCTGGCTAATGAAGTTCACAAATGACTGCAAACTAGGAGCCATAGTTGAGTCCCCAAATGATGTGGACATCCTACAGAAGGGCCTCACTGAGACAGATGCCTGGTGTCAGAGGCATGGCCTCAAGCTCAATGCCAAAAAGTGCACTGTCATCCCCTTTGGTAAAAACTCTGTACCCATGAACTACCACATAAACAGCAGTCTAATTAATGCCGAATGTGTGATAAGAAACCTTGGGACCCAGGTGGACAGTAGCCTCTCCTTTGATATTCACATCGCCACAGTAGTCAGGAAATCCTTCTATGTGGCACACCTCATCACAAAAGGGTTCTCATCCAGGAAAAAAGAGGTCATTGTTCCCCTCTACTCAGCACTCATTAAACCCATTATAGAGTACAATGCCCCTTTTGGAATGTACCTCACAAGACATTTGCAGCAGCTGGAAAGGCCACAAAAGTACCTTTGCAGAAAGGCTGGGTAAGAAGGTTTACGCTTCTGCTACCCTAGCTTTTAGGGTTATTAATTATCAGACCCATATGTCTAGGTATGTGCTGGCTCTTTTTTCTGAGGCCTGTCAAATGTTCTGATTTTACCGACTCTGAGGGGAAATCTTCCATCCTTTCCTTGCTAGGGACTTCCTCACAAGTCGTTCTGTCATTCAATTAAGTGTAGTTATGATGCAGCGGATGCCTCTTCTAGGGCTGATATTTTTGCTTCAGTGATGAGGAGGTATACTTGGCTTAGGCTTCAACCTCTACCTGATGATATTAAGGCTAAGTTGGTGGATGCTCTTCTGGATTCTAAGCTTTTGTTTGGGGAAGCTGCTGCTGGTTTAAGTCCCTTCAAGATAAGGGTAGGGCCTTTCAGGAGCTTAAATATGTCTGTTTTTCCTGTGTCTAAATTTCAGAGAAACTACCCCGCTAAGCCTGCTTTTGTTGGTAGGCAATCCCACCCTTCTAATAAAGGTAAGAAGAGTGGCAAATGGCTCCTCAGTTTTCAGGGACTCTGAAGCCTTCCTTTCCAGACAAACCAGGTGCTTTATGACTATCTGTCCCTTCCCAGCCACATTCCTCTTTTTCTTTGGCTTTCTCTTTCTCTTCCTGTTTAACATTGGATCACTCAGAATGCTTGGGCTCTGTTAATCATTCATTGGGGTACTTCATGGTGTGGAAATCTCATCCTCCTTTTATGGGTATGCCACAGCCTCCTCAGGAACAACTTCCCTTTTTCCCAGAGGTTCTTCAAAATCTCTTGACTCAGGGTACTATTCAAGAGGTACTGTGTCCCTAAGGGGGAAAGAGTTCTAATCCATACTGTTTCTAGTGCCCAGGAAAGAGGGCACTTGGAGACCCATTCTAAACCTCTCTCAACTAAGCACTTTTCTTAAAGTGCCTTCCTTTCAGATGTTGTCCTTTCAGATTCTGTTACCTCTCTTGCTCCCTCAAGCCTATATGGTGTCTCTGGCTCTCAAGGATTCTTACCTCCATATTTTGATCCATCCTCTTTTCAGGAAGGTTTTGCATTTCTGTTGCTTCATGGCCTTTTCAGTTTTCTGCTTTCCATTTGACTTTTCTACTACCCCAAGGGTGTTCACCAAATGCCTTGCTCCTGTGATTACTTTTTGCAGGCTACTACAGATTCAAATTTTCCTTACTTGGATGACCTGTTGATTCAGAAATCATCTCCAGAGATCCTTCTGCAAAATCTTTATGTTTCCATTTCCCTTCTTCAGAGTCTGGGGTTTACAAATTTCAAAAAGCCTTCTCTGACTCCTTTTCAGGATCATGTTTTTCTGCGTTGCAGGATTCAAACGGTGCCAACTTCTGGCTTCCCTGCCCCCTCCAAAGGCCTTAACTCACATTTCTTTCTTTCACGCTCTTCTTCCTCTGGCTTCCATTACCACCAGGGAGTTTCTGAGAGCTCTGGCTTTCATGGCATCCACCATTCCAATGCTCCCTCTGGCCAAACTTCACATGTGAAAGTTTCAGTGATTTCTGAAGTCAGTGTAGCTTCAATATGCACATCATCTAGACTGTGTAGTTCCTCTTCTTCCTTGTCTCAGACTAGAACTTCACTGGTGGATTCAGCAGTTGTCTCTGAATCCAGGGATCCCTTTTCATCCTCCTCTTTCCTCTCAGGAATTGTTTCACAGACACTTCAGACCTTGGATGGGGGACAGCATTTGGCTCCCTAAGTTTTAAGGGGTGCAGCTGCCTCATCAGCAGGAAGAGCATGTCAGTGTCAAAGAGATGAGTGCTCTTCTGCTGGCTCTTCAGGCCTTTCATCCTCTTTTCTCTCCAGGGCCTCTCAAGGTGTTCACAGACAATACCACAGTGATGTGGTATATCCACAAACAGGGAGGAATGAGATCTTATCTTCTTGGCTGGCACTTCTGGTATGGGATCTTGCTGTCAAGTATCAAGTGACTCTTCAGGCAGTTTATATCTCTTCTGGTCAGAACATTGTAGCAGACAATCTGAAGAGGTCCTTAACTCAGTCCCAGGAATGGATGCTTCACAGGGATGTGTTCCTGGACATTATCCACCAGTGGGTACTCCTCAAGAGGATCTTTTTGCCTGCCCTATGAACAGACAACTTCTTCTGTTTTCTGCCAGAGTCCCAGGTCCTCTGATGTGGAAGGTGGATGCCCTCTCATTTTCTTGGAAGGGGGATGTTTCTTTATGCATTTCTCCCCTTCCTCTCATTCCGAAAGTTCTGTTAAAAATTCAACAGGATGCTCCTAAAATCTTGTTGGTGACTCCCTTTTGGCCACAACTGCACTGGTTCCCTCTTCTTCTGCATTTAGCCAGGGCCAATCATCATGAGTTACCTCCCAGAGATGGATCTACTCTCACAAGACAAAGGATCTCTCATCCATCCCCACCTGTCCATGCTTCAACTGACACTGATGGTGATAGGATTTTGATTCCTCATAGACACCTTTTTTCTGAGGATATGATGCAAGTCCTGCAGGAGGCCAAGAAACCTACTACAAGGTTTTCTATTTGATGTCTCTCTCATAAAATAGACCCACTTACTGTGGATGTCCCTCTTATTTGTGTGATTTGCTCAATGCTGGTTTGGCCTATTCTTCTATTAAGGCCCACTTATCAACTATCTCTGCTTGTCTGACTTTTTCTCCTCCTTTAGCTTCTAGATTTGAGGTGAAACAATGTCTTAAAGGCATCGTAAATATTAGACCCCCAGGAAACAATTTCTTAAAGGTGTCGTTAACATTAGAGCCCCAGGAACCCTGTTCTTCCTCCCTGGGATCTTAATTTTGTTTTGAAGAAGTTGACTCAGGCTCCTTTTGAGCTTGCTGCTTCACCTTCCTTGCAACATTGTTCCTGGAAGACTGTTCTTTTGTTAGCTCTTACTTCTTCCAGACAGGTGTCTGCGTTACAGGCTGTAATGGCTTGTCCTCCTTTTTTGATTTTTCATGAAGACAGAGAGTCCTTGTGCACAAACCCTTCTTTTATGCCTAAGTTGGTTAATGAGCTATCACTTAATCAGTCTATTAATCTGCCTACTTTTTTACCCTTTCTGAAAACAGACAGTGACAGGGTCCTGCATACTTTGGATGTACATAGACAACTCAGGATTAATTTGGAAAAGACTAAGGCTATTAGAAACTCTGGGTGGCACACAGGTGCAGAGGTTAGCATTGCTGCCGCACAGCAAGAGGTTCTCCGTGCCTTCTGTGTGGAGTCTGCATGTCCTCTTTCTGTTTGTGTGGGTTTCCTCCCACATTCCCAAGACATGATGCAGGTGGATTGGACATTCTAAATTGTCCCTAGGTGTGAGTATGTGCTTGTGTGTGCCTTCTGAGGAAGGTTTGGCACTGGGGTGGCAACTGGACACCATAAAACTCTACTGCCACTCGTTCTGCGAACCACAGATCCACTGTGGCAAACCTAATGGGAGCAGCCAAAAGAAGAAGAAGGCTATTAGAAAATCTGATCAGTTATTTATTTGTTTTCATCCTAGGTCTTTCGGACTTGCTGTATCCAAGCAATCTATTTCTTCTTGGATTTTTAAGGCTATTTCTTTATGTTACAGTTTTCATAGCAAGAGTTTTTCCTCTTCAGTCAAGGCTCATTCTTCTAGAGCTGTGGCTTCTTCTGGTGCTTTTTCCAAGGGCTTAGATACTAATTCTATTCCTGAAGCAGTTACCTGGACTTCTGTGCGTACCTTTACCAAGCACTACAATTTGAATGGTATCTCTGTAGCTTGGACTGGTTTTACTAGTGCTGTTCTTCTTGGCTTTTTAAGGGATTCTTCTGCTTCTTCCCCCTCCCTAGTTTCCTCTTGAGCTTTGGTATCTCCCATATGTTAAGAATACTGCAGCAGTAAATGTAAGGACATAGTACAGCTGTGTAAAATCTTATTATAACGGTAGCTGTCCTTGCCTTCACTGCCCTCCCTCCCTCATTCCCCCTAGTCCTTTGCCTTTCTGGATGTACAGATTACCTCTTGGTTTCCTTAGACTGGTACTCCTACTGGGGCAATCACTTCTGACTATGGTAAGCCTGAATGTCACCTTTATGCCCTATGCTATGCAAGGAGCCTTTGGGTGATGTTCGGTGCACCTTTAAGGCATCAGAAAACTTTGGTAGACTGGCTGGACATTGGGCTTCCACCGCAGGGAATCCCATATGTTAAGAATAGTGCAGCATTGAAGGCAAGGGCATCTACTGTTATGGTAAGATTTTATACAACTGCTGTACTATAGTATTAGTATCAGTGTGGGGGGGGGGGGTTGTGCTACTTTTATCTCTGAGGTTATTTCCAAGATAGGTCTATGTCTCCTATTATTTTTGATACTTTCATCTTTTCACCCCAGGAGAAGTCAATACTTCCTGTAAATTTTGTTGCTCTCCTCTTTTCACCCAACAACAAAGAAACAGTTACTAATGACTGGAGAAGTGTAAATCAGAGGCTTAGGGCTGAATCCCATGATGGACACTAACTCAGTTTTGGGCATACTAATATTCAAATATGACACCATCAGGAATTGTAACAGACTACTCCATCCATCACTCTGAATGTATTTAAAAAGTACTATTTTGCCATATCATATTTCTAGCTGAATGTAATGTGGTTGATAAGTAAAATCTGTGATGAGTAATCAGATGAAAGATGGACATGCTTTATCAAAGTACAATGACAGAAGTCTGCATATGTACTGTAAATACTCACTGATTATGAAATAAATAAGAGAAAGCCAATAAATTATTTGAGAAATTAATGAAAAATACAGCAGTACTGAAAATGAGGATCATGAATGACTAGTGACACTATCTCTTCATTAAGCATGGCTATGTGAAAAATGCTGCTAACATGTCATTTAAACGCACATAATGGATTCCACACAAGCAGAATTCAGCATAAGCTGAGCAGCAAATCTGGTCACTTTCACATGTTCCACCCCTTCTGTTCTGTATGTCATACTTAGACAAAGGCTTGGTTGCAGAGCAGTAATTATATTACAGAAGAGACATAATCATAAATGATTGCATGGATGTGAAAATAATGTGAATATTAAATGCACAAATAAACTGTTGCCTACTAATACCTTATCAGGCTTTGATGGGGGGTACATCACTGCATTTCATCTGTATTTACCGTCATGTCATACTGTCTTCATCTTACAGCAGTTAAAGATGAGAGGCAGAAGCATTTCTGTACCCCAAGCTTGCATTGCCTGACTATTTCGATTATGCATGGCAGGCATCATAAAGACTATTGGCAGTACAGTAGTGGTATTCATCTATTTGGCTACCAGTAACCAGCACTGCTTAGTCTGTCTGATATGATATATGGCCCTGAAACTAAGCAAATTCTTAAAAATGCATGAGAATGAATGCGTTGCTCTCAAATATTCTGTTATTTTTAACCTAAAGAAATAAATACAAATGTAACCACAGAGTCATTGTTTTTCTTCCCTTCACCACTAAGAAACTGGTAAATATGACAGTGACAGCATCTTGCAAGTGTCAACATCACAAGATCCACTATATCAACTTCAACTTCAGTTTTATTTGAGAGCTAAAATCCTAAAATCTTTATAAAATATTAACGTGAAGTAAATGGATGTGCAATAATGCACTATATTAAACAGAATATTAACAAATATGAAATCCTATTTAAAATGCAAGCAGTCAGCATAATAAAAGCTTTAGAATAATTCATAGATGACATTTAAAAATTGTATGATAATGCTCCATTCTCAAACAGTCTGACAACCCAGAAGAACTGAAGCAGGGTGACCCTGGCAACAGGTCTTCCTGATATAAGAGTAGCAAGTCCCTGGACTCCAGAAAAAAAAAGGGAGAACCAAAATAATTCTCCAAAAGCGAACACAAACAGGAAGACCACACACAGTTTGAACCAATACTTGCCACTGCAAAGCTGATACACAAAAAAATTACAGTATAATAGTATGGTAACAGTCAGATTAACTGTTATGGTACGTATTCTGGAACCTCTGAGAAGCTAAAACATTGCTCTTCTGTATGAGTTTTAGAAGTTACTCTGCATTCCTTTCACCGAAGAGCATCTGGTTTCATAACTGTTACCTGCATTTCAATGATCTAATGCATTGACAGGCATCATGCATGCATAATGTAAGGTCTTCAGTATGAAAACATTTTGACAGACCTGAAGTCTAAGGCACAAGTATCTGAATTTATAAAAAGGAAGATACTGTCAGTTTAAGGAAAAATAGACATATGGCTGTTCTCTTACTTGGGTTCCATTTACCAAAGCCTGACATTATTGTCTGCTAAAAGGAAAAAAAAAAACTTTTATTAACAGACATGTGAAACTGAAATGCAGTAATACCAAGCTTCACCTAATAATGCATAAGTTAAAAAGGATTACTGTTCATCTGTAGTTATTATCCAGATTGCAACCAATATAACAGATTAACAGAACCATGTTTTTTATTTTTTATTTTTAGAAATAAAGTCTCAAAACTTCATTGAAGACATAGATGTTGGAGCAAGGTGACCATGCCCTAGCATGCAAACCAACAGAAAATCACTAGAGTCTTAATTATTATTTGCCTTTTTATTTATTTATTTATTGGTTCTTTATTTATATTTGCAGTATGCTTTTCTCAGTGGATTATTCGTAGGCCCAGCCCAGGTGAATAGGATCATATAAGAAATGAACATAACATATCTACAAATACAAAGATGTTTCCATCCTTCCCATGATATATGGCCTTTTAAAGTCAATTATATGATTAAAGCAGTTTCATAAAGCAACCAGTGATTATTTGGTGGTGGTGGGAGCAATCTAGGTGAAGGAGTAGTTAGCATGCATGATACAGTCTAACCCATTTGAGTGGGCACAAACCCTAGTTATGCACTTTGATAAAAATTGCATGCGACATTCCAGTTTAAGTACAAGTTAAGCCTTCTGGGCTGTACAGCATGAAACTTTAAAAATAATCCTGCCACCTTTTTTCAACATGGTATATCACTCTAAGTCCCCCTCTATTGTCGGACTTTATTTGACACAACAAAGATACTAATATACCATCAGGGAAGCCTTTGAGATGACCTGCAAAAAGTGAAGCTTTGTGCATTTTTGTTATGCATACCATTAATGTGCTTCTGAATCATAACTTTGTATTTCCTCTTAATTTCACTAATACAAACAAGAATACCAAGAACCTAAAGCCAAACACATTCATTTCTACAATCATAAATGCAAAATAGTGTGTATTGTGTTGTGAAGGTGTTACTGGAAGCCTTGTTTCATTGCATTCATTTTAAAGATTAGTGTGACAGTTTTGAAAAATGTAATTTCTTTTTACTTTTTCTTGCTGGGGACAAAGTAGCAGCACATTTTGAAAGGGGAAGTGGCTTCATTGTGATGAACTAACAGGAGGGAAGTAAAGAGACAATATTTGGTCTCCACTACTAACAAGCAGCTGTGAGTTGGGTGGATGCATACACTTACACACATACACATGATGATGCAAGGATGCACTTTGCATATCTTTGTGTATTCTGAGTTAAAAGTGTTCGGAGTGAAAAGAGTGGGACTGTGGAGGAAATAAATATATTTTTCTAGTGTAGTTTATTTATGATGAAGGAGATGGATACATTTTGTTTAGAAGATGTACTATCTAGGGGTTACTTGACTTTATGTAAAGAATGCAAGATGCTATCTACATCCAGAGATGATTGGGATGTTGTGACAGAAACCTGCTCAAAATGTTAAAATGTTAGTGCCATGAGTACACAATCAGTAAGCAACCAATGTGCCTCAGAAAATCGACAAAGGCACTCAGATGAATAGTGGTAAAAACATTTCTTCAATAATCAAAATTCTAAAGAACAAGGAAGTAAAAACATTAGGTACCAAGTACATAAAAATATTCAGTTACAAATAGTGATAAAATGGAATACTCCTATATATGAGAATATTATGGAAGAAAATAATCACAACACTATGAAAATAACAATTCTGTTACTAGTGGTGATGTAGAGAACCGTACTGACATAGGTGACTCTGTTGATACGATACTATCTCCTGCCACAATCTGTTAGTAATAAAAGAGGACTTTAGGATGATGTATCGGGGGGAGGGGGGGGGGCTTGACCATGAAGTCTTTGAAGTGGTTAAGAAAAAATGTACAAGAGCATTAGGTGACACAGGTACTGAAAATGTTAATGGTATCTCTGAAGTTATACTTAATAAGACCAAATGGACTAAACAGATATTTTTGGTAAATATTATCAGTAGTATAACTGGATGTCTACTTTTTCTCTCAGGAACTTCAAAGTACTGTTATGTCCCTAAATTATGGAGGGAGACAATTGGTATCCCTATTCCAAAGGGGGAGATATTAATTCTCTGGACAATGATAGATCCATAAGCCTTACCCGCATTTTGGGTAAGTGCTTTGAAAGAATAGTCGCACGGTTGTTAGGCAGCAAAGTAACCATGTGCAAAGACATTTCTCCACATGCTTTACAGGAAGCACATCATGTCTCACAAACTTACTGAATTCCTACCAATATATTTTGAAGCTAAGGATCAGGGTTTGGCAGTGGACATGTTTACCTTGATTTGGCAAAGACATTTAACATTATCACTCATAGTGGAATTATGAGCATTTTGTATAAATACAAGGTGAATGGATTTCAGCTACCTGGCCTGAGAACAGGACTAGCAAAATTAGAATAGGCAATAGTTATTCAGATAGTTATAAAAATAAGGAGCACACCAAATGTTTATTCTTGGCCCCACACAGTTTATTATTTTTATATCTGGGTGTCTGCTGGTAATGAACATTGCTACCAGTAAGTCTGCTGCTGGCATGAAAGCAAGAGTTATAATAAACTTGGTAAATTATCAATTTAAACTACAGAATATGTTGGATCCGTTTGTACTCTGAACTGAATTTAACAATGGGATTTAATGCCAACAAACTAAAGTAATTCACTTTGGTAAATTATTACCCTCGTGCAATAGGTAATACTTTTCTACAGGAGACAGAGGCTGTGAAAGATCTGGATGTGGTGATGAATAAGATATTTTCTTTTGATGCACATATGAATGACTTATTAATGACATCATTCATGCGCACATGAATGATGTCATTAAGAAGTGTTACTATCAAATGTTTAAAACGCTACTAAGAGTCATCAACGGCAGGGAACCTGCAGTATTGCTCCCGATCTGCAAATCTATTACAAGACCTGACTTGGAATATGGCATGGCCATTCGCATTTATAATAAAAAAGCTATAAACAGATTAGAAATAATCTAAAGGTGTTTCACAAGGCTGATGTACTCTGTGAAGCATCTGAGTTACAGGGAAATATTAAAAAAACTCTCCCTGTTCACAATCGACAATAGACTTATAGGAGAGGATTTAATTTTTATCTATAAAAGTAAGTTAAAATAGGGATTTCATTTTCTTCTCCATACTTTAACTCTAGAAATACAAACAAATTAGTAATGGCTTCACAACCAAATTCTAACTTTCTTGCTATGACTTTTCATATTAGAGCTGGAAGGTGATGGAATTCTCTACCGATACATTTAAGAAGCTTGAATTCCTTGGTGTTCTTTAAGAAGAAAGTAGACACCTAGTTGGGAGATAGGATATCTGACTCCAGATTTATAAAGGACATGGACTCTTTGAAAGCCTAAACTAAGGTTCAGAGTCTAGGACTTAAAACACTGAATTATTGAATCAAATTTCTGAATGAAGTACGTATCTTACTGGCCACACAGAATAGTACTCCTGTGGGTAAACTGATAATAAGACAACCTTAAACTGGGTTTCCTGCAGTGATTATCTAATCAGAAACAATGTTGTCCCTTTTGAAGCAAAAGTAGAAAAGAAGGAAAATTGTCAAACCTTGACAACACAATAACACATTACATGCTCTTCTAATAACCATAATAACAACACTAGCTAACAAATCATAACATAACATAACATAACATAACATAGCATACCATAAAAACTGAATTCCTAGGAGACAAGCCTTTCTAGTAATCAACAACTAGAGAATTTCAGATTATATATGTTCTCTTTGATTTAACTCACTCGAGACTAAAATGCCATTTTTGTATATTTTTAGTTGACACCTGTGCCACCTTATGACACCTAGAACTTTATTGGGGTCTGACTTCTTTAACTAAGTTAGTTAGCTAATAATAGGCAGTTTTAAAAAGGATAAGGAGTAGTAACAAAATGATACTAACAGTGTTTGTCTAGGATGTCCTGCAGTGGAAAACTAACCCAAGATTCAATACTGCCAACACCATTCTGAGTGAACAGACAACACAGGCGTAACACACACCTTCTTCCTCCTAATTTTAGTTTTCCTACCAATTTTCCTGCAGTTTTAAATATTGACAGGGATTCATAAAGGTTACCACAAAGTGTAGACAACATGTACATTTGGTGCAATCTTTCTGAGTGACTAGAAATCACCAAAAATGTGGTAGGCATGTCCTTGAATACATGTCATGTACACTTAGTGTAGGCATTATTGAATCAGGCCCTTAATCTTTGTTTGCCACTTATTATTATTATTCATATTTTCAAACTTAAGTTCATGTTTCAATAAATGAGAGACTTAGATGTAATTCAGGTATGTGATATGAAACAACAATGTGTAGGACACAACAGTTCATTGTCAATGCTGGTTTATATCACTCTATACTGGAAATATTGCTAGTTGTTTGCTAATAATTATGAAAATAAACAATATTTCCATATGTATTTAATGCTTCAAAAAACAGGTGACTTACAAACTGTTGCATGACATTAAGTGAAAACTTAGATCTTCTTGAAAAAAACTGTCTTCGATATTTGCACTGTAAGTTGCACATCTTGAGAGATATTCAGCATTGTTTGGTTTGCCAACTATACAATTAAGAAAATATGTTTTCATATTTCTGTAAATATCTCAATAAACATGTTTATGTCTGGTTAACAAAAATGTCTTGAGAATATATGTCTAAGTTGTACAGTGTTCAAAGAATGAAAATTGTTTGTGAAAGTTTACAAAAAATAAAATTTGGGTTTGAGTGCATAATAATATATTACGGTATTTATGGAAAAGACTGTGAATGCATCAACCACTATCAGTGTAAAAAATACTTAAAACTGCACAAATATCAATGTTATCAGTTAGAACAGATTTTATTGTTCACAAAGCATTTACATTTGCTTACCTTATGTTTTTTAAGTTTATTTTTCAGAAAATGCTGTAGAAAGCAAGAAGATCTGCAGGTGGCTAAGCGATGATCTCTTCTATTTGGCACTTGCCCTACTGGTGGGAAACAAATGGGTTGCTGACTGTGAAGGAGGCTGATGGCTGAGAGACAGCAGAGGCAAAAAGCAGCAAAAAAAGGACCTTTATAAAAATTTAAATAGTTATGCATTTCATTAGATGTGTGGAATTTATAACTCTTTTCTTTTAATAATAGAGAATATGTAGGACTGTTTGCAATAATATAGAATTACTTAGTATTACAGTGTTCACTGTTTCTTTGAAAAGCTTATTAACTAAAAATATATCCTATTTACTCAATTATGCATCCTAGCAGTTTTTTTTAAAGGAAAGACAGATTCTATGTGCATATAAAATTTCTCTAACCTCTTTGGAGTGTACTGAACTAGAGCTACTGCTGGCCATCTTTTCTTATCTTTCGTTTGTGACTGCTGTTTGGATTTAACAATGCCTCTAACCTCTGTAGAGTATATTGATCCAGAACTGATACTATCCTCTTCTTTCTGTTGATCATGGAATGTTAATTGCACCTGGGATATTCTAACTTGTGGAGAAAATTTAACCAAGGATTTTTGCAATATAGACTTGTTGGGCTTTATTTTTATCCCGAGTCTTCAGTTAACTACAATAAGTAATTGAAAATAATAACAACAAATGCAGTTGAGTTTTTAAAGTTTTTTTCTGTCACCAGTTTATCCATAGAAAACACTTTTTCCCTGTGCAAATTCAGTATGCTTTTAAATGTATAATCAGTCTCTGTCTTTTTTAAAAAAGTAAAGAGTTTTCATTTGTTCATTTGTAAAACTTTTTGGCTGATATACTAAATTATTAGTAAAGCACATACTCACAGTATTGTATGACTGTTGGTATCCACCCTTATTAGAAAGGAGACTGCTTGAATATCATTACTTATAATTTAATGTTTTTGGCTCATTAAAAGATTGTTCAGTCACAGAATACAATAATGGTTTACTGCCACTGGACAGGTATCAGTAAACCCTAGTGGGTAACAGAGTGTGTGTGTGTGCGTGTGTGTGTGTGTGTGTGTGTGTGTGTGTGTGTGTGTGTGTGTGTGTGTGTGTGTGTGTGTGTGTCTGTGAAACAGTAATATAGATTGGTTAAATCTCAGTTATTACTGGCAAAATTACACTAGAAGGCACCAGGCTCAGACTAAAGTGGATGAAATCCTTAGGAGTCAGTAGTTATAGCTCTGTTGTGTAGTGTGTGGTGTAAAGCTTATTTGGGTATGACAGGTGTCATTTATATCCAAAGGCAGTAGTATTCATTTGCCATGTGTTATTAAGGCCACTTGCCCCTTGCATTCATAATATGTGCCAGAGGTGCATATTCAGGTTCCATAATCAATACACCTCACATTATTTTGTGGCAAGGGTGGGATTCAAAACACATCTGTACATCACACTATTTGGTGCCAGCAGAGCAGGATATAAGGATCATACCCCTGTTCCAGGCAGAGAAAATAAACTTGGTCTTTCTTTGCAGCAAACTTTCTAATAATTCTTTATCATATTATCATCACGGGGATGAATAGGGGATTCAGGAGCATGGCAAGCATGTTTTTGGCTTCGTTCTGAAAATCCTACCACAAAGTACATGACACCAGAGCATTAGGAGTTCTCCAAAAGGAAGAGCACTGTTGGCATGTGGGAGTGATGGCTAGAGTTATGTAGAATGGATGTAACAGCCATAGGCTTCCTTCATAACTTTGTTTTATCTGACCTACCTCACCCCATAATGTAAATCCAATCAATCAACATGATGTTGCTGTATCTTATAGGCAAACTTGAAGTTAAACCTCTTATTAAAAATAGACTGAAATTACTTTTTAAATGATTTTTGAGATATACTATATTTGTTTTATATTTCTTTCTCCTTGCCTATGTATGCTGCTTGTTTCTTATTGTTTATGAATCCTTCAAATGTCATACTGACAGAGGAGAGAGGGCATAAAATCAAGTTTTACTACTTATTATTATTATTATTACTTTTGTGACTGTTGCAATAAAAGTACACAAATACTTGGAGAGATTCACCCAGGAATTTGTAAAGAATTGGTAATATTACCAACTTTTTAACAAATCACGAGAGAAATTTAAGGTTCCTAATTACTGGAAGAGGGTTGCCATCATTCACTTTCTTATGAACAGGACTACAATGAAGACTGTCAACCATTCAGTTTGATCTCACTTACATGGGAAGTCATACAATTACTGTACAATGAAAGAATTCTGGAAAATGTGTAAAACAGTGGTGCCTGGACTCAAGGTAACATGCTTCCATAGTGGGAATGCTGGGCCAGCATGACACTAGACAAGAAGAGGGATGTAAATGTGACCTACTTAAACTTTAGGAAGGAATTTTTAGATTTTGCCATGCAAAATATTTAGTAAATCAATCAGGGACTTCAAATGGATTACAGGGTGAAACACCGGTTGGACAAAAGGACAAAAAGAAGAACTGTAAATGAGGTACCACACTGGTCAGTAATGATGCTGGTCCATTACATTCTCTAAGTGGCATTACACAAAGTGTGGAGGGCCAAACTAAACACACTGGTTCTTGTCTTTTCTTACAGAGAGAGATTTATGATTCATACAATTTATATAGAGGCTGTACGGTAATAGTTAATATTGTCTGGACTTTTAGTAAGCTAAAGCTTTCTCTTTCAGCTGTAGAAAGAGTGAAGTGCACTCATTTAAAGTTATTAAAACAAGTTTTGCTATACCCTTATTCCAAAGATTGATATGGTTGTTCAACTTTGGTGGTCTGAGTTACATAGTTCTTTTAAGAAGGATGGCATATGTCACAAATTATAAGTCCTGGGGGTATTCTGGAAGCTATAATGCAGTGCTCAGTTCTATTTCTCCCAAGATTATTCAATGCATTATGACAGAGTGATTTAAAAACATCACATCAGTGTGAATGCTAGTATGCTGCGGTGGTATGGCGGTAGTGTTGTTACCTCACAGCAAGAGGTTCTCCCGTTCTATTCTCGGCTTGGCTTGGGAGTGCCTTCTGTGTGGAGTCTGCATGTCCTTCCCGCGGTTGGGTAGTGTTAGAAAGACATGCCTGCGTAAATGGGCATGCCTTCGTTGAAGGTTGGGCATTGAGCTGGCACCTCGGCGTTTCATAAAAAATCTACTGCCAATCATTAGCGGACTGGAGTTCCGCTGTGGCGACCCCTTACTGGGAAAAAGCAGAAAGACAAACAACAACAACATTAGTGTGAATGCTCTAACAAGAAGTGCTATGGCAGTCTTGCAGGATATTGCCGAATGCAAATGCAGCAGTCTGGGGGTGAGGCTTATATAAATTAGCCATGTGCTCCCAGAACCATATAACATGATCAGTGATTGAAAGACTATTTTGCGCAGTGCAGTGATGACTGAATCTGGTAGATTCACAGTGTATACCTGTTGGTGTCTATGGCAGCAGCTATGTGTATCTGTCTGTTTGTAGCTGCCTACTACAGGAAAACCCTTAACATAACTGCTACATCTGCATTAAGTATCTCTTCAGTGACCTCCAAATGAGATGCTACGGAGCAGCTTATTATTGCTGTAACAATATTAGAGCTCACCAGTGAAGCAACAGTTTCATTATAGTAATGTTTCCTCTCTTTCTTTACATCATATTCCAGACGAAATTGTACAGTATAAGATTTTAGCAATTCCAATCTTAAAAAAATCTTCCTACTATCCTGAATTTTCTGTACCTTTAAATGGTTATAAAGTTTACGCTGCAAATATTTCATATATTTTCTAGTTCTGTCCTTATTTACATAATATATGGAATGACTTCAGTGTTAAATTAAAAGAACAACATTTGCTATAGTATGAGCTAATGTGGTAGTCTGCAATTCTGTAACAGAATGATTATATTATGGAAAAGAATGATTTAGTGTTTTTAATGGTCTTGCTTGTTCATATTACATTTTGTATATCCCTGCTGTGGTTAATCTCACAAAACATTTCTTTGATTTTTTTTTCCTAACATGGCTGCTTGAACTACTTGACAGGGTGTAAATTGTCATCTATATATGAAAGACAATTTTCCCATTTGGCATAACTTATGGAAACTTTTGTTTTGAATTCTAAATTCTGAAATTGACCTATTTGTCCTAAGCTCTTCCTGTTCTTTGATTCCCTCGATTATTTTGACCACTCTGGAGTTGCTCTATTGCTATCTGCTTATACTATCTCTGTATTACCTGCTGCACTTTGTGAAAACTGACCCGTTTGTTTACTTTTAATGGTTATGTAACAAGTGTTTAAAGAATGTCACAGTGTTTACTCAATTCCTGCTTTGTAAATATTCTTTATAGTTACATTTCATGCCCTAGTCTGTTGCTATTCCTTGTTAATGCTCTAACAATAGTATTTAATAAAGCCCTTTTTGTATTTTTAGAAGTTTAATCAAATATTTCTTAGAAAAAAGAAGTTTTGGAAGGAAAAGTATGAGTCCTTACAATGTAAAAGGAATGGTATAAAAGAGGATACAGAAATCTTAAATATTAGCTTTACAAGATTAAAAGAGTGCTTACATTTTCTGCAAAAAAAAAAAAATTAAAAATTAAAAAAAAAAAATAATGCACCTGAGAAGCACTTGTATAGAAATAAGTGTCCATCTGGAGGAAAAGCAGCAGCAACAACAAAGGTGGAAGCCATGTTAGATGATTTTAAAGTGCACAGCAGTGTAAAGCAGCAAATAAGGTCATCACACTACTAGGATATATAAAGTCATCCGCGGTGGTGCAGCGGTAGCGTTGTTGCCTCACAGCAAGAGGTTCTCCCGTTCGATTCTCGGCTGGAGTGCAGGAAATGCCTTCTGTGTGGAGTCTGCATGTCCTCCCCACGGTTGGGTGGGCATTCGAAAGACATGCGTAAATGGGTGTGCCTTCGTTGAAGGTTGAATGTCAAGCTGGCACCTTGGCGTTTGTCAAAATCTACTGCCAATCATTAGCCGAACGGAGTTCTGCTGTGGCAACCCCTAACCAGGAAAACCCGAAAGACAACAACAACAACACTACTAGGATATAAAACAAGCAGTGTCACATACAAAACATAAAGTTGTTGTCCCTCCTTACAGACAGTTAATAAGCCCCCCCCCCCCCCATCATGCGCAGTTCTGGGAAGTAAGAATATTAACAACAGAGAGGAAATTCAAAAGGGGAACAGCAAAATGCCCAGTGCTATATCTAAAACTATTACTCATTCTTAAAACTACTAAAAGAAGTTAGACCTAGTTAGTTAGTGACATATCAAACAAAGCACTGAGCCAAGTTTGTCAGTTGCTAGTGTGTTTGTGTTGACTAAAGAAGCTGTTAATATCATTCATGCTGTTCTGCAATTTTGTGTCTCATTAATTTGCTGTTTTACTTCAAATGTTGTTGCACTTAAGACACAGCAACACAAAGTCTAAAATAATATGAGATGAGTGGTGTATTTTTCTAAATATAAAATAAGTATGTAACTACAGTTAATTTCAAAGAGCATTGCTTATTTTAGCAAATGTGACACAGAGTCTTGTAATTGACTGCATTGTGTGAAAAAGCCAAACTTTTTAAAACAGAACATTTTGTTGTCAAATGACATTCAAAATTCTAGGTACAGAATATAGAAAGGCTAAGCAAACTGTAGATCTTCTTATATAAGTGTTATACATGAGTGAGATATAAGCATAGGGAATTCCAGTTTTCTTTTTTATAGCCGACATAGAGTGATTCATACTCAGCATAGATAAGCAACCGTAATACTGCAAGTCAATGCAGTTAGGAAGGTCAGACTTCCAATGGATATATCACGTAACTCTTTAAAAGGAAACAGTGTTTGGATTCCCAGGCTTGGGTGAAGGGGCAGTAAAGTGCCAGTCATACATCTGTGCTGCTAGACTGTGTTGTTGGCTTCTGCCAGCAGAATGACGACACCTTTTAGAATAATTTGGAAGCCTGTTGGATTTTAATGAAATAACACCTGGCCTTCACCAGAAACCATATAAGCACAGATTTAAAGATATTGCCCGCCAATATAACAGTTTGTATTAAAAGATATGAATAATGAAACATAACTTGAGTCTGGGTGCTGCCATAGTCTTTCGATTTACTTTTAGACAGACAGATTGTTAGCCAGATAGATGGATGGATAGATATATAGATAGATAGATAGATAGATAGATAGATAGATAGATGGATAGATAGATGCATACTTGCATAGACACAGCTTATTTATGCAATCTTTGATAGGGCGATGACAAGAAAAATATAGATGATCTGTGCATTTATATACTGTGAACATATATATCATATATATATATATATATATATATATATATATATATATATATATATATATACTTTTATATATATATATATGTGTGTGTGTGTGTGTGTGTATATATATATATATATATATATATATATATATATATATATTTTTTATATATATATATATATATATATATATATATATATATATATGTGTGTGTGTGTGTGTGTGTGTGAGTGTGTATGCATGTGTGTGTAGCTATATTTAAAGAGTTAAATATATAATAGCACTACGACTTTAAGAAGTGACATGTCCCACAAAGCACTGAGACAAGTTTGCCAGTTGCTAGTGTGTTTGTGTTGACTAAAGAAGCTGTTAATATCATTCATGCTGTTCTGCAATTTTGTGTCCCATTAATTTGCTGTTTTATTTCACATGTTAGTGTGCCCTAGCATTATTTACAATGTGTACAAAGATGACTAGGAAATCAAAGGTACACATTGTGACATGATGTCAGACTCTGGAACTTTTTAAGCAAAATAAATAATAAAAATGCCATTTTGGACAGAAAGCCACTCCAACAAGTGGAATGTAAACCATTACGCTCACAGTAAGCTATTTTTACCAAGAATTTTTTTCCTTGGAAAGCGGTAATTTTACTGAATATCAGCTGTTGTCGCCTCACAGTAAGACGCTGTCCGGTTCGATTCTCAGCTAGAGCGTCTTCTGCATGGAGACATGCATGAATGGGCGTACCTTTGTTGAAGGCTGTGCGTCAGGGCTGGTAACTCGGCATGTAAAAATCAACTACCAATCATTAGCGGACCAGAGTTCCGCTGTGGCGACCCCTAACCGGGAAAAGCCAAAAGACACAAACAAGCATCAGCTGTTTAGGCCTAGAAAGACATGTTTATCAACTATGATGAAATTTACCCCACTTTCAACCTTTTAGCTCAAGAATTCTTGACAAAGACAAAAATAATGTGCGGGGGGAGGCAAAGGCCCAAATCAGTGAGAGATTTTAAATATTGGCTTATAAACCTGAATATCAGTTAGCAGCATACTGCTTCCTGACATCTATGATGCTGTAAGTGCAGACTGTTTGCACTGACAGCATAGGAAGTGTCCCTGAACTCTTTACAATTCACATGTTGTGCAATGACATCTGCAGAAAAGCATGTATATATACATTAAAATACATGTGTGCAAAGTAGACAATGCATATGCACATACAAGTCCAGTCACACTCAGCAGTTTCCAATTAGCAATGACACAGTTTATCATACTTTATATGCACATCAAACTGTAAGGCCATAACATTTCCTGATTACATATTTTATATGCAGATCAAAGTATAAGGCCATAACAATTCTTGATTACATATGTTATATGCACATCAAAGTATAAGGCCATAACAATTCCTGATTACATATGTTATATGCACATCAAAGTATAAGGCCATAACAATTCCTGATTACATACTTTATATGCACATCAAACTATAAGGCCATAACATTTCCTGATTATATATTTTACATGCACATCAAACTTCAAGGAAGAGCCACTCAAAACCCAACACTTCCTAGAATTTATAAATTTGAACGCCCTGGATCAACTGATCAACACCCCCACCAGAGGTGACAACATATTGGACCTGGTCATCACCAACAAGGGCGACCGGTGTTCTTCACCAGAGACAACCCCTCACTGTTTAGATCACACCATAGACTAATCACTCTGGATATCCACATTCCACCCCACCCCCAATCAAGGAAACCATTGTGAAAATCTTTTCAAAAGCAAACTTCACATTACTTAAGACTGAGGTGGAAAGGTTCACAGCCCCATTACTAAAGGACAATGCTGTCCAAGCTGCTGAATCCCTTACAAAGGCACTCTATGAGCACCTGCAAGAATGCATGGATCGTCCTATCCCAAGCAAAACCAAGACTCACTCCTCCAAGAAAAGGAAACCAGTCTGGTGGACCCCTGCCATAAATAAGCTATACAATAGAAGGAGGAAATTATTACAGAAAAGAGTAAAATCCCAAGAAGGAAAGACATCCCTGATCAGTATCAGCAAGAAACTACGATCCCTCATAAAATCATTCAAGGCTAGCTTCGAAAGAAAAATTGCCAAGGACTCCAAAGATAACCACAAAGTGTACTTTAGCTATGTCAAGAACCTAAGTGGAAACTCTCAGATCTGCTCTGTTAGTGCAGAATAGCACAAAATATACTGAACCAACTGATATTGTCAACATTCTGGCAGACACTGGCAGACAGGTTTAGTGCAAACTTCACCCCCCTCTCACCCCCTAAAAGGCACATAACCATACCAGAAGAATGTAGAGCCCTGGCAATCACTGACACACAGATTAAAACATCCCTATCCAAAGCCAAAAACACAGCTTCAATGGGACCAGACGGTGTCCCAGACTGTGTCCTACATGAGCTCCAAAATGAACTAACCCCTCACCTAAACACACGTTCAAACTCAGCCTCTCTACAGGCTACGTACCCATAGAGTGGCGCACAGCAACAGTTATCCCACTCCACAAAGGTGGAGCCACAATGGACCGCGGGAACTATCGACCTATAAGCCTGACTAGCCTGGTCTGCAAGGCTATGGAGTGCATCATCATGGAAATCATTAACAGAGACATTGGGAACCTCCAAACATTAGACCCTACCCAGTTTGGCTTTGTTAAGGGCAGATCATGCCTCTTAAACCTGCTGGACTTCTTTGAGACAGTTAACAAGGCTTTAGATGAGGGAAAGGAGGTCCACACAGCCTAACTAGACCTCACAAAGGATTTCAACACCATTCCCCATTCTGGTATTATAGACAAGCTCACCAGCCTGAACATAAACCCCTACGTAAAGAGATGGGTTGCCAATTGGCTCACGGACATACCTCCCAACTGTCCTGAATTACTCGGTTTATACCGAGCTTTGGGGTCCAAATAATGGGGTGCCACGATTCCCAAGTGGCACCCCTTAATTTCCAATTTTTTTTCCTTGTTTTTTTATTTATTTTTCACGCTTTGTGTGCTGCCGTCTTCGTGTGTGCAATGACGTCAGCTCCATCAGGGCTACCAACCTGTCGGAATTGAGCTTGCGCACGTATTTCCGGCTCTGGTTTCAAATGCTTTGTGAGTGGGAATGGCAAGAACGGCAGGATTTGCTTTGTGGATTTATTTAGAACAGCGAGAATGGATTGTGGAGGCTTGTTCAACTTCATGTTGAGAACTGATTGTGGATGTATGGAGAACTGAAAGATTTGCTTTGTGGATTTACTTAAACAGTGAGAATGGATTGTGGATGTATTTTAGAAGGCTCGTTCATGCTGAAACTGAGAATGCTCGCTCGTCTGGCTGTTCAAATGCTGAAACAGAGAAGTAAGGAAACTATTTCTGAAAGTGTGTGTGTGTTTGTGTTTGTGTGTGTGTGTGTGTGTGTGTGTGTGTGTGTGTGTGTGTGTGTGTGTGTGTGTGTGTGTGTGTGTGTGTGTGTGTGATCTTTTTAACAAGTATTCACTCAGCCCAGACATCAAATTCATCTTATGCAACTTCGAGCCAGCCGCTATAAAAAGCATCTATAAAAACATACATTTTCTAGAAAACAAAGGGTGTTACTTCCATTTTGCCCAAAACACTTGGCAGAAACTTCAGTGCCTGGGACTGTCTTTGCTTTATGGTTCCAATACTTATTTCCAAATGTACATGTGAAAGATTCTTGCTTTTTAGCATTTCTTCAAGTTGAAGTGGTATTGTCTATATGTAAAGATTTTGCAGGACAGTTCTCATCCAAGGCATTACCTGTTTGATAAACCTCAAAAGGCCAATACAAGAGGTGCAATTAAAACAATGCTTCCCTTTATATTCCCAATACGTTTCTGGGATGTAAGTGGACTTACTATGTGTTTTGCCTCCTTCATGGGTTGGCATGGGAGAGTGTGTTGCCTTTTTGGGAAAAAAATGGTTGATTTGCTTACTGTCATGGGTGTTCTTGTCAGAGAATAAAACAGAGTTGATGAACTTCAGAACAAACTTCTAGCTGGCATTCCACCATATCTTAAACAGAGCAGGCTTGTTAAACATGAGGAACAATGTATTGTAAATAGGTAATGGATAACAGAAGTAGATATCAGTTGATGGTTTTGTAAGTGCAATTGCTCACAATTTGAAACTGTGATGAAGACCTTAAGTCTGTCTCTGTGACAACTATGCAGCAACCATATTATGCATATGCTTTATTTTTTATAGTAATGTCATTGGAAATGTAAATAATCATGACTGTTTATTTGTAACACATTATTATTTAAAAATACATGACTAATTTATGTTCTGCACATTCCCAGTCATTAGCTACAGAATAACAACATTAGCCATGCCTTTGAGCAGAAAATGAAGCAATGTGCTCATTTCATTTGTTTATTTATTTATTTATTTTCCAGGCAGAGCAGTGATCTGATAGACCTTTTTCATAGTCAGACTAGGAGTGGTGTTTGGTTACGTGCCTTATTCAGAGTCACGCAGTTAGGCAATGAAGGCTGAGGGAATCAAACCTTGCACCTCCAGACAACAAGAAATACCTAATCAGACTATAGGCAAAGAAAGAAATAGGGGGCTCCTAAATGAAAGACCAGCACTGGTAGAGTTTTTAATAGAATCTAGAACAGAAGCTGCAGTTAAAAAATGAATAATTAGGAAAGCATATAAAATATTGCATGATAATTATAAGAATCAATTAGATGAGCTTAGAAAGGATTGGGGAGAGAGACTGGATAAGCACTTCACAAAGAGGCAATGGAGGGATATATGTATATCTCCCAAATATTTAACAAAGTCTAGAAGATTTAGGATCCTTGCCTGGAAGTGTTAACATAGGTATTTTTATACCCCAAATAGACTCCAATTTTTCCTCAGGTGGATAGCAAATGTTGGAGGTGTGACGGGCAAGAAAGAGGTAGCTGGGAACATATTTTTTGGAAGTGTGATGAACTGGCAGACTTTTGGGATTCCCTATGGACCGCTTTGTCGGGGATGCTGGCGGACACTGTGGAAGTAGACTTTTATGATGGAAATGTTCAGAATTGGGCAGTTTTGTCATTATTGGTTCATGCATTTTGTTTTATTGCCTACAGCCTACTGGAAAAATGTTCAAACAATAAATGTAAAATGCGCTCTTTCTAACAAGTGTGCTATATTATACAAGGAATATAATTTAATAAAGTCATGAAGGTGTATCAAAGAAAACATGTATGTTTCTTGTTTTGTGTGCAAGGGGCCAATGATTTGAAAACAGCCCAAAGGTAATCTTTATCCACCACTGGTCAGATGCATTTTCTTTGAATGTGGTGTGGGTTTCAATGCTGTTTCAAGGGCAGAGAAGTTTTAATGCCAAGTCTATTTACATTGTGAGACAGTGTTGCTTTGTTTAGCAGATGTCTATTGGTGTTTGTGCATTGGGCTGTAAAATGTAAAAATAAAATCCAAATAATCACTGTATTAATAAAGCAGTATGCACACATTAGTGTTTATGGTAAATGGGGTGAAATAGCCAGATAATGAGACATTGGAATAGCTGCAGGGGGACTCTGGTGCTATATTTTTGTTGTCTGTTTTTCAGTTTGCATTTGAAAGTCGGTATCCCACAATTCCATTGGAGTGGGTGGGGTTACATAATTATGTATGCAAATTTTATGTTAATCAGTGTACATATTTGTACCTATTTTTCATGGGCCTTGTCCAGATTTTTGATGTTTCCAAGTTGAGAGGTATGCTCACGGATAGAACCCACACAGTGAGAGTTGCAGATTCTAGGTCTGGCTCTAAACTGGTTACAAGTGGTGTCCCCCATGGCTCAGTCCTGGGAGCCCTCCTGTTTGGTATATACTTCTCAGAGGTACAGGTAAGTGCAGGAGGACTATGGCTGACCAAGTTCGCAGATGACTGCAAACTGGGGGCCATAACTGACTCTCCGGCTGATACAGACATCCTCCAGAAGGGTCTCACTGAGATGGATACCTGGTGTCAAAATCAAGGTCTCAAGCTAAGTGCCAAAAAGTGCATAGTCATCCCTTTTGGAAAAAACAAAGTACCCACGAACTACCACATATGTGGTAGTCCCCTAAATACAGAAAATGTAATAAGGGATCTGGGGACCCAAGTAGATAGCAATCTCTCCATTGATAATCATATTGCCAAGGTGGTTAGAAAATCTTTCCAAGTGGCCCACCTAATCACAAAAGGGTTCGCATCTAGAACAAAAGAGGTTATTGTGCCCCTCTACTTATCACTCATCAGACCCATCATAGAGTACAATGCCCCATTTGGGATGTACCTTACAAAACACCTGCAACAGCTGGAAAGGCCACAGAAGTACATCACCAAGATGCCCTATGCAGCCCGACTGAAGAAACTCCAGCTGTACTCAGTTGCATACCGCTTACTCAGAGGTGATCTCTGCCTGACATACAAGGCCATGTCCAACACAGAATTGATGGACATGCTCCACCTAAAAAAAACAAATCCCCAAGAGCCACACGCTCTAGGGGTCTAAACCTCACCACAGTGATAAACAGGACATGCTGGAGGGATAGATTCCTGTCCCAGAGACTCCCCAAGCTTTGGAACAGGAGCCCCTCACTAACACTCTTCAAGAGAAACCTTAACGCGTGAATGGGAAACAGAAAATTTACCCTGGGGATCACTGCAGTGGCTCTGCTGGACAGAGGCACAGGGAACTAATGGCTCTGCTGGACAGAGGCACAGGGAACTAATCTAAGGGGGTGGCAAAAGCCAACACATTCTGGCTAGGCTTATAGATGCCCTCGGGCAGATAGCCTAGTACTTACTTATGAACTTATGAACCTATAAAACACCCAACTAAGGAACTCAGTAGACCTACAAATATAATTATCCAGGACATAATGGTATAAAATATTTTTATCCCCAAAGTGCACTAACATACTTTTGTTATTATTAAATTTGATTCCTTTAGTTGTAACCCATCTAGTCAAAGAATCCAGGTATTTTTGCAGTTGATAATGATCAACAGCATTTATAATAACACTGCCAATTTTAAAGTCATCAGCAAATTTACCAAACCATACCATATCCAAAATTGGACAATCGTTCATCATTAATCCAAGTATTGTGGTCCCAAAACTGATCCTTGATGGATACCCTTGGCAACAATTTCATAGTTAGCATAGTTATTTCTAATCTTAACTCTAAGTTTTCTATTTATGAACCAACTGATCACCCATCTAGATATATAAGTATTCATATCAGGCAGGTTTCAATAACACAGAATAGAATCAAAGGCTTTTGCCAGGTCTAGATAAACTACACCCACTAACAAACCTTCATTAAGGGAATTTACCATTTGTTTCCCATGACTTCCCATTCTTTGGAACAGGATTCCAATCTACATTAGGCAGAGCTCCTCGCTAACACTCTTCAAGAGAAACCTTGATGAGTGGATGGGAAATGGAAAGTTTACCCTGGGGATCACTTCAGTGGCTCTGCTGGACAAAGGCACATGGAACTAATCTAATGGGGTGGTGAAAGCCAACACATTCTGGCTAGGCTTATAAATGCCTTTGGGCAGATAGCCAAGTACCTACCTATGAACCTATGAACCTATGTTCATGAAAATAAATCAAATTCATTAAACTGGAACACTCAGTTTTGAGGATTTCCTGACTCTGTTTAAAGAATTGATAATTAAAGAAATCAGAACAAAAGAACTTAGAATACATTTGAAGAGTTTCATCAACACCCCTGGATTATGTTTTCATCTCTTATTGAGACTTTCTGAATGGACTCTAACTCAACACCTTATGACATATAAATTTACTTTATTAGTCTGTAATGTTTATGTTTTTTTCTCAGGCCTTTGTAAATAATGTAAATCGTTTATGTGGTTCCTTATTCTTATTCATAATCATGCTTCTTGTTTTATATATTGTTGCCATATTACAAATTATTTCCTTTCTTAATAAAAATAGTTGAGTAGAAAAAGAAATAAAAGCATATTGATGCATGCCACTGATGAAAGCAAACATATATTGAAATGATGAATAGATTGCATGATCAAAATACTTCCTCAAGATGCAAGTAATGCTAATTGGCCTGTGGATATCATTTATTGGACTAGGTTTACTTTTTTCAATGGGTATAACAAAACTCTTTTTTCCAAATTTCAGATACATAGCCTTCAGCCAATGATTTCTGAAACAATTAAATAATGCAAGGAAGCAAACTGTTAGCAATGCCCTTCAGGAAATATCCATTTAGTCCATTGGGTCCAGGAGATGAATTAGATTTTATATTAAATGAAGCTGTATTTATATTATCTTTCCCCAGTAAGGGCCAATCCTCAGACAGACTACTAATAGGAGTAACAGAGTAATTAGACTGTAAATTATTAAATAATCCATCAACAAAGGTGTTTACCAAATCTTTCTATTTAGTGACATAGCCTGTCTCATCAATTGCTGAATGGTACTGTTAAATTGTAAAAAAGATATGATAACTATAAACATCTATATTGATACTAGGTAATATATTATACCAAAATGTTTGAGTTACAATTATACACTAATCTATGTACTACCATGAACCTATGTTTATTTATTAATTTTGCAATGTGTTTATCAATAAGTATTCTGGTCAGCTGATCCTTTTCAGCCATGGCCCAAGCTCACAGGTGAGCATGATTACAGAATAAAGCAGAGAAAAGCTTAAGTAGTATTACACCTGAGTTGAGGAACTGAAACAAAGAATATTACATACTGCATTCAGAAACTATAAACACTCACATCAGAAATATTTTGGTAAAAGCATTAGTACAACATATTGCAATCACAAGAACAAAATAAATATTACAGTGATGACACATTCCATAGAGAAACTTTCAAGTGTAATTATGAAAGACAAATAATAGTAATGCGGTGTTGACAATGGATACTGGGATACAAGTGTTAACATTTACATGTTTACAATATTTTAACAGCGTATTAAACAATTGAATATTTACATTGTTTCAGTATTTCGTCTGAGAGCATGTCTACTGTATTATTGCTTGCCTAGGTCAAGAAAACACTGGCAAGCACATTCTTCTTGAAGTTGCTCCCAAATTTTGGATTCATACACCCCAAGTTAATTTAGAAACCTCATTTCATTAAGTAGATTGCTTCAAGTGGCAGAGGAGAGTTTGCACAAAGTGTTTTCACCTACAGCTGCGTTTAATGGTTTAGACACAAGTTTTATGTATTTTGCCTATGATTTCAGTCCAGACAGTCATACAGGATATGCATTAGAAATAGCTATCATAATTTTATAAAGTTAGGCTGGTATGGAGAATTAATTTCCCTGCTAAGTATATGGATCATGTTTATGCATCTCGACATTACATTGTTTCTACTCTGTGTATCATTCTAGCATTTAGACTACACGTGACCAATGTGTTGTATGACATCTACATGACACTACCTGCATTGTTAATTAATATGGTGGCTATTTTCCCTTGCAAACATGGGAAAACAAGCAGTCAACATAGGATTTACTGACATGCATGTGTTCAGGGAGACACACAAAGCACTACTTCCAAATGAAGTGAAATGCACAGGTTTCTATAAAAAGGAAAGCAAATCAAAACCCTGCAAAGATATATAACATGAATGCAAGAGGATCTGTCAAATGGTAACATGCCATGAGGAAGCACAGGCACTTTTTTATAATAAAGTGCAAGAATTTTTTTTTATTACAGTTTTGTAAATATTTTTCGTACTACAGGAGATACATACATGTAACTGTACTATAACAAAGGTTTAATTCACTGACATTTCTAGCATTTAGTATGAACATTGAACTAACATACCAAGACTCTGGAAGAGGAATTAAACTATGGTTGCTTACAACAAACTCTTTGTCTCTACTGTACAAAGTGGCTTGTAAAAGCCATCAAGTGGAAGTTCAGAAATGTATGCCATAATTTTGCGTGTTAATTTGATAACAGCAGTAAGTACAAAATGTTAGCCAGGTCAGTGGGGGGAGGGGGGTATTCAGATGATGCATAGTGGTGATTTTCCCCAGTGATTCTAGCTTTGTTTAATGAAATGCCTTATTGTTCGTCAAATTTGGGGCAACCATAACCTTTCTCTCCTGTTCACTCTTGTTTTGGCATATCCCATAGCATCCAAGATAGGTATATAGTCAGACCTCTCTGCTGTGCCAAGACCAAAAATTATGTTGGGGTGTAGTGGGTGAGAGGGTATCTGCAGTAGTTATTAATTTAGTATATTCTGTGCCCATATAATGTATATGGGAACTGTTACAACTATACCACTGATTTAAGGTGAATAAAACAGCAATAGTCATGAAGTGACAGTTAAACTTTGAGGAAATCCCTTAGACTGGTCCACTCCATTGTCTAGTCTTGTATTACATTTAACAGGTTTGGTAATTCTTTCTTTCAGTAGCAGGGGGAAGTTTTCACTTTTGCAGGCTTTCCCCACATCTTTTAATTATACCACTGGAGTGATGTCAGCAGCAATATCTTATGGCCCTTTTATGCTAGCACATGCATAGCATCCTGTGCAGTGAAACTTCCAACCACTAGGGCAACAAGCCCTGCATCAGTCCTAAATACTCTTCCTATGGAGGCCAAGCTTTGCCTGAAACTCATGAAAAGACAGAACAATTCTGTATTCATACACAAAAGGACTGGTGTCTAGTTACGTAAATGCCTATGCTGCTCTATGATGGCAACTGTAAAGGTGTATCTTCCACACTGAGTGAGAAGAACAGCAGTATGGATGGAGTTTGAATCCCACCAGTACCAGTCAAGTATATGATGGCTGGTGGCATGGGTGGGGTTTGAGTCCAACCCTGCCAACAAAACATGTGAGGAATGGTGATGTGCACTGTCATCAAATATGAAGAAAAGGTCCTTGCTAGCACCACAGGGATGGTCTTTCAAGTCATTCTAGTGGTATTGAGCAGGCTAAAATTAAAGAAAGAAACTGCACACAATTCTAACTCAATAATCAATTCACTAAATGCAATCTGGTCCCAAGGGCATAAAGGGAATATGCACTACTCTCCTGGTTATGGGCTTTCAATATCCACCTCCAGATTCGACTGCACATGGGCCACCTTCAGATTTGAGTGTTTGCCCTAACACCCCAGGCTCCTTTCTAACCAGTCTTTCTGTGATCCACATTATCTTTTGTCACCCCTTTCCTATGATAACTGCCTTTTACACAAGTTATTATTTTCACACACACACACACACACACACACACACACACACACACACACACACACACACACACACACACACACACACACACACACACACACACACACACACACACACACACACACACACACAAAATTCCCAAATAAGACTGAACTGAATTCTTCCAATTCTCCACAGCTTTCTTCCAGGCATGGTAGTACTGTCACAACCCTGGTTGGCTAGGTGCCTCCTGTTATCTGCTGATCATGATTAAACCAATTTTGACATCCTGCACTATTATATTTTACTGGAAATAGGCCCAAACAACCTAGCTATATGGAAATAGAAGCCACAGCTTGCTAACCAGTGATAAATGATAATTCTCCTCTTAGATAATACAAGCAACAGTGCATACATAATGAAAAGACCAGGCACAACAACGTTAAAGTGAATAAATCAGCATTACTTAAACAATAAGGGAAACATAGCAGTGACACATTAAATATGAGGAATGAGAAAGTGCACATGGAAGGACAAAATAACATTCGGTTAGATGTACAGGCATATTTAAAAGAGAACCGAAGCCACAGACTCAAAAAACATGTTTATTTCATCATGGTCTGGTATTTCCTACATTTTAACACCACTCTAGGACTATTTACAGGTTTTTAAATATTTCTATACGTAATTTCTGAGTCTGACCACATGAGGTCTGGCATCTTGAAGTAATTCTGATTGTTTAGTCTGCCTCTAGGCATCTCACAATGCAGTGCTCATCTGTAAAAAGTTACATCATGCAGGTCTCTTTCTTCCTAAACCTCCTGTCACTGCATTGATTTTTCATGCATAAACTGCTGTCTTTCAGTCAGTTAGTTTTAAGTAACATTTCATGCCATTCAGTGATTACTTAAAACACAAACAGTGCAAATGCCACAGAAGAGACTTTCAAAGTACTTTTTACTTCTTCTTTTTAGAATGGCTAAACTGCAGTCTTTTGTGAAGCCTGAATTGTACTATGTTGTCTGATCTCCCATCCCCTTCAAACCTACCTTCCCTAGCTGTCATAGTGCTAAGGGTAATTTGAAATGCTACCTGCTGTGATTGACAGCTCACAGCAGAAGACTTGACTAATGTACTGTTTCCTTGATCTAGCCTTTACTTTCTGTATGGGTAGGGGAAGGACCAGTGAGCTGTAACATCACAGCATGGGTGGGTTTTGAGGACGGTCATGATGATGTCAGTCTGGGGAGGGAATTGGCCAGAAAACTACCTGTATTCAGTGGCCTTGATGACATCAATGAACTGGAGACTTTTTCATGGCGGGGTAAAAGTTTTTTGAAAGTGAAACCACCATAGTACAGTAAGGTAGTGTTCTAGTGGAGAGAAACAGTCAATTTAAAATGTTTTAAATGCTGTGTTGTTGTTTATTTATAGCAGGGACAGTAAATAGGGAGAAAAAGGACAGAGAAGTTGAGCATTTAATAACACAATCCCATTGTTGTCCTTTAAAGATAATCCTTTAAGCTAGCTGCATACATCTAGCTGCCTCCTTCTTAAAGAGTACTGAATCTTTACTATCATAATTTGTTAGAAGATCAATTGCAGATAGCAAACTTATATTGAAATGGTCAATTCAACATATTCCAAGCAAAAACAAGACCGAAGGAAAAAAACAGTCTCAAATATTTATCTACATTTCAGGTCATGAATTGTGCTGCCCATGAGCCATTACATCATTTCATTTTGCAGAAAGCACTTAATCAGTTTATTTTATGTCTTTACTTTCCCACAGCAAAAGTAGCTAAACTGCTTCTGTCATCTGTAAAGGAGAAGAGCTTAATGTCATTGGTCTAGAACAAAGGATTACCAATACACAGGATGTCAACGTATATCTCTTAACTGTCTGCTTTTTAATGCTTGCTTTCTTTCTAGTCAGTTATTTCCTTGAAGTGGACTGTAATGACATTTTAAGATCAGCTAAATCAGGAGATACAACAGGTTATAGTCTACATTTGAAATAGTAGATTTATGCATTTCACTTCCTTTCATCTCATTTTATACATACAAGAGAAATAGGTCACAAGACTGTACATACTTAACAGTCCAAATCTTATTGCTTGTAAGTAATAAGAAAAACAGTGACAGATGGAGAGAGAGAGAGAGACAGGGAGAAATACAATGCATCATTTAATCAGTTTGTCTTAGCCTGGCAACAGATCTGGTACCACAGTGATGTTTGACCCTCCATAACAATATGGACTGTGCCCACTCAAGACTCAAGCACAATAAGTGTGCCACACTCCAGTCATTTTTTTCAATGGCCAGAACTACTGGAAAGTTCCAATACAAATCTTCAAGTTTTTTTGTTTTTATTTTATTTTCTAATGGCTTCTGTAACCCCTCCAGGAAAAAAGGTCCTAACAAGCAGTAGCCATTTAGGGAAGGCCCTGTTACTCTCCCATGTCCTGGAACCTGTCAACTTCAGGGAAAAACATGTCTTGATAGCAGGAAAAAGCTATTGATAGCATTCTAGACAAAAAAAAAAAAAACTTCATTCCTCCTATGAGTTTGGGGAATTGAAATGCATTATGTTATAACCTGTACCTCTTTGCAACTGTGTGTGTGTGTGTGTGTGTGTGTGTGTGTGTGTGTGTGTGTGTGTGTGTGTGTGTGTGTGTGTGTGTGTGTGTGTGTGTGTGTGTGTGTGTGTGTGTGTAGAAGAGAGAGACAGCAAGAGGGAGAGCACTTGTCTCTCAACTTCTCTGCATAAGAATTTGGGTGGGAAAATCAGGTTGGAAAAGCAGCAAGAGGCTGCTCTGAATTTGTTACAGCATCAATTTGGAACTGGAGAGCATTTCCCATGCTCCTTTTATTGTGAAGTCAGATGATCTCTTGACACACATTATCTGAACAATACGAAGCATGAAACTATAATATTTGGCTTTAATTATTGACTGTAATCCTAAGCAATCTACCAGAAAATGAAATGCTCCTGAGGAACAGAGCAATAATATGAGGCAAAATCAGGAACATCATCATGGACAGATGAGAGACATCGGGGGATGCAATGTATTGCACTGTGTACATGTTTTTTTTTATTCGTTTGATCATGATGAGATGTGAAATATATTCAGTCAAGAAAGTGATTCTAATTACCGAGCACATTTGTGTGTGTGTGTGTGTGTGTGTGTGTGTGTGTGTGTGTGTGTGTGTGTGTGTGTGTGTGTGTGTGTGAATCTGTGCCTCTGCATGTATGTGTGTACATTTGTGTGAGTCTGTGGCACTGTGTGTGTGTGTGTGTGTGTGTGTGTGTGTGTGTGTGTGTGTGTGTGTGTGTGTGTGTGTGTGTGTGTGTGTGTGTTTGTGTGTCTGTCGTGTGCTCTCATTTAATACTTACGTAACTTTTATTTTGGATATGAAATAATTCCTCAAACAACAATTACATATGCTACAACTAACTCTGAAACATTAGAGGAACTATTTTACATCAAAAAATATAAAAAATGCATACACTAACAAAAAAAAAAAGATAAGTGTAAAGAAGTTCAACTGATACCCTGTTATCTAAGTGCAATAATGCTCTCCAGGGTGGGCATTATAAGGTGGAAAGATGGTTCTTTCAGGGGGAGAGAGGCAGTCCACCTGCAGTGTCAGGCTTTATAACACCCATGAATGGGCCATTATAACCCCAGTAATGCCCACTCAGTCAGGCATTATGGCTTACCTGCCACATCAGTAGACTTGTTTAAGGGTTCTGCTGCTAAAAGCAAGGACAGTAGTGATCTAAAATACCCTTACTTGGTATCCAGCAAGAGTAGAAAACATTCTTCAGTTTCTGCATTGACAAAAAGTCATATTAATGGATTTGCATACAGCATCTATAGCCATGTTTGGAAAATGTGCATGAACCCATACTAATGCAGTATACTGTACATAGGTTCAAAGGTAATCACTCGGTATGTAGTTCAGAAGATCACTGAAGAGTTCATCCCAATTTCCTAACTGGCCCAGAGCACTAACTAGTTAAATGACCTGCTTGGAGCTCCAAAGTAAGCAAGTAGAGGCCGACAGAATTAAACCCAGGACTACAGGAAATATTAGCGGCTCATTAGCAGTTCATAGTCTTAATCCTCAGCACTTTAATAACAACAAATGCCTTTAGAAAATTCAACTGGATAAAGCACTTAGGGTGTTTTATTTAAAATATGTGGGCCATATATAAAATAAGTGGTGGAAGAGTACCTGGAGTTTAGTTTCTCTTCGGTTTCTAATACCATGACAGGAATAGACCCCATTCCTAAGTCAGGGTATGATTAAAGTTCATGAATTTAATATTGTTTCAATATTTTAGGTTAGCCAAATTGCTCTTCACAACACCCACAATGTGCATAGAACTGACTTCTGTAATTCTTATGAAGTTAAATGTATCAGTAACATATCTAAAGACACCTGCAAATTCCTTTTTATGAGACCGATAGTTCCTACTACTATTGGAACTGTCTGGGTATCCTTCTTCCACACTGCTATCATTTCTGTCTGCAAATTGTGGTATTGTGTGACATTGTGTCTCTCTGTACATAAGACAGTGTAATCACAGGTGTAGCAATTTCAATGATGAATGCTACTTTCGTTGTCTTTTCATGGACTACTATATCTGTTTTTTTACATCTGTTTTCTGAACTGTTGGTAATGGCTAATTCCATGTCATATAAACTTCATTTTCTTTAATGCTTTGTGGCTCATGTTTTCAATGCCTCTCAGCTACATCAGTATTGTAATGCTTGCACAACCCCCAGTGTAACAGTCTCACCACATTATTATGCCTTTCAGTATACAGGGCGTCTGCCATGTGTGCATCACACCCAGCAACAAGATGTGCAACTGTTTACAGAAAATGCATTTGTCTGTTTCTTCCACATCTTCAGTGGACTTTGTAAATCAATGTGTATGTCATCCACTATCCTGGGCCATCAATGTTAACAGTTCATCTTTTGGTTTAAATTCACCTCTCCTTAACTGTTTCTGCATCAAATCCTAATCAACCTGAGGTTGTTTCAGAAGTTTTCTATACTTGCCATTACATTTATGAATTTTCCACATTTCTTTCCTTCTCATCTGATCCTTCTCCTTATATTTTTATTTATTTATTTTATTTATTTTTTTTTGGTACTTTCAGTTGCTGTCTGATTTTCTTCTACTTCTGGTTTGATTTCCATTTCTGCTTGCCAACTAAATGCTTCTGCTAAACCAAAATGAAAGGTCATCTTAGATTTCTTCTCCTTGTGTTTTAAAACTTTCACTATGTTTGGACTTGAACAGGTCAGCAGATATGCATGCAATTCCATGAATGCAGATCTCTCTCTCTCCCTCTCTCTCTATATATATATATGTATATATATATATATATATATATATATATATATATATATATATATATATATAAAATCAATTTCAGGGAGAATCATACTTCCTTTAGAGTGAGGGATATATAATTTGGTTTACAATAATTTTTATATATCATTCGATAAGCCTGAAGCATTTTTCTTGCTTTTCTGTCCAACTGATCCAATACCTTTTGGGGCCAGTCAATCACACCAAAGCTGTAAGTTAAAACAGGAAGAGCAAATTGGTTTATAGCTTGGGCATTATTCCTAGATGCCAGGGCTGTTTTCAATATTAGTTTTAGTCTTCTGAAGTATTCCATATTGAGGTTTGTTTGAATTTGTTCTTGTTTTATTACTGATCATTTTACAAATATGTATACATTCCTTCTTGCTCAAGTTCATTTTTTTATCTCATTCCTGTTCTAGACTGATATTGGTACTGCAACTTTTCTGCTTTAAATCTTGCTTTTTCATATTTATCAAGACCAAATGTCATTCTTATATCATTTGTGAAAGCATTAATCACTTGCAGTTGTGCTTTCAACTCTACATCTAATGAAATATACAGTTTTAAGACATCCACAAAAAGTAGATGAGAAATCATTAATTTTCTAGGAGCCAAGTTATAACCAATACCTAATGTGTTAAGTAAACAGCTTCATGGGTTAAGGGCAAGACAAACCAACAGCGGTGACAAATAATCACTCTGGAATATCTCCCTTTGAATTTCTATCCCTGGGTAATAATTTGCACTTTGTCATGACTTAATTGCAAAGTGGTCTGCCACTGTTTCATAGTGACTGTAATGTAACAGACCAATGTAGGATGTGTCTTATAAAGTTTACCTTCATATAGTCAATCACACATGATCGACCGGCCACTTAAGTGAACCGTTTTCGAAACAGAAACCACGAAACATTCAAAATATCGAAATAATGTCGAATTCGACATTTCCGGCCCGCCACACCTCCACACCAGTGCTACCATGGGTCAAAAAGGGGGCAACGTTTTGCTGTTTGGTTATGTGGAATTCGACTTTGGAGACATTCGCACTTCGGGTTTCGTGGAAGCGGTTTTGCCCATAGTAGGATCAACGATATGAAGGTAAACTGTCTTATACATCTTGAAGGACTCCCTTATCCATGAATGTGGGATGCTGTCAAATGCTTTTTTGTAATCTATCCATGCCATTCTTAGACATTCCCCTTTTTATAATTCTCCATTATGACTATTTAGCAACAAATGATCCTTTGTCCCATATGGCTTTGTAAACCTTTTTTGTTTTATTTCCATGATTGAGTTTTCTTCTAAATAACTACAAAATTTGCCGGCATCAATTCCTATATATAGTTTATACATCATTGGAAGGAAAGTTATTGGCCTATAATTTTTAGGATGGCTTACAGGTTCATTCTCGAGGTGTATCATTTTTCCTGTCGTTAACCAGGTTGGTGTTTGTTCTGGTTAGTTCTTACTCAAAGCTAAATCTTCATGTAAAGATGTTAGTAATTTAGCCAGAAGTTAGGTACTGCTTCTGGGCCTGGGGTTTTCCAGTTTGGAACTTTTCTTAATTTTATTTCAATTTCTCTGACTGTTGCTTCATCTCATTTCATATCCTATACATTTGAATTTCTTACTGTTTCTTTTACTTCTTGTATCTATTCAGCATTTTTGTTATATTTCTCCAAACTGTGTCTATTTTTTCATGGTGTTTCTGTTCCTTTTGCTTTGTTTCCCAACTCTCTATAAAACTTTTTTGGGTCATCAATGAATTGCCTATTTTGCACTTTTTCTTTATATTCATCTACAGATCTTCTAAGTATTTATGCTTGTGATAATATCTTTAGTTTATTATTTCTGATAGTGCATGACAGATCCTGGTCTGTTCTGATACTGCACACTCCTTTTATCATATCTTTCTAAGTATTTTTGTTGATTAGTTCCCTCTTTTATACTCTTCTAACAATGGCACCTCTAGTCTTTACTGCTTTATAGTGTTCTCTATCCAGTGCCTCCATGATGACATTTTATTTCTTCTTTTCATTTCTCTTATTGCTCTGCATTTTTGTGGTGAGACATTATCTGTTAATTTAGCTGCACAGTAATAGATCCTATTTATTTCTGTTATATCACACGAATTTCTGTTAATAGTCTTAATTACTGCATTCTTCTGCTTTATCAGACTTACTACATTTTGGGTCTTATTTACTTTCTGTAATCTATTTCTTTCATCAATCTGAATATGTCTATCCATCTTTATTAAGCCAGGCAACTCTTCCCTTAGACCAAAACTGAGAACACATTTTTTGCTCTCTGTTTGCTGCTAGGATTCTACAGAAAGATCCAAAACATCTTCCTGTGTCACATTCTCTTCATCTGCATCCTGCGTCATCCATTGCTCTTTCATATGGGAACTCATTGGCCTATCACTTCACAACATTGACTGTGTCAGAGCTGCCACTGTTTCTTGCACCTTCTGTTGCTGTGCAACTACAACTGAACTTTTGTACTGGTTTCCTGCTGAAGGCTGCAGAACATCTTCATGTAGTAAGTGATCAGATGCTTCTGGTTCCACCATTTTCTCCTTAATTTGGGGGCTCATTGTTCTATCATGCTGTGATGTCACCAGAGTTAGATTTTCTATGCTAAATCCTTACTTTGAAGGTGATCTGTAACTTCATTTTCTATTTCTTTAACTTTTTTATTACTAATCCTTTTTTCTACTTTCTCCCTCTGTTTTCTTATTTTTTTGCATTGTGAAATTTTACATGTCTGGATGCCTTTGCCTTTATTTCTTTTCAAATATCTCTGGTGCAGCTTTTTTTTTTTGAATTGATTAGTTTTGCTTTATCCTTTGCATAACTATTGCACCATATTAAATCTTTTTTTCCCATGTCAGTATTTCTTCTTCAGATGTTTCCTGCTCCACCTGTTTCCCCTTAATTTGGGGACTCATTGTTCTATCATGCTGTGAGATAACCTGTGTTAGACTTTCTATGATAAATCCTTCACTTCACAGGTATTCCAGAACTTTAGCATCTATATGTTTAACTTCTACTTTATTAATCTTCTGTTCTGTATTTCCCCTTTAAGATCTTAATTTTTTGTGAAATTTTCCATAATTGGATGCCTTTGCCTGTATTTATCTTCAAATATCTTTGAAGATCCTTTTTGTATTGATTAATCATTCCCGTTTGCATAAATATTGTACCATAACAGATTTTTTCTTCCCTATGTCCATGTTTCTTTTCTATACCTTTCAAAAATCTCTAGATTTTGTTCTTTATATTTTCACATTTCCTCTGTTGCTTCTTTTTTCAAGCAGCCCAACATTTCTTTGCTATGTAATGTTTTTCATGGATATTTTGTATTAATATGTTATATTAATGAACACAGTTTTGTTTGAGCAAGCAATTTTCTTTCCTCTAATTTCTTTCTTAATGAATATCTTTTATCTGGAAATACTGGGCTTCTTGCTTAACAGTAATAATACATAATTGTTTAGTGTCCTCAATAGTCTACTATATTATCTGTATGGATCTTTTTGGCTTGTCAGTTTTTGTGGACTACTACTTCCTTGTACAACAGGGGGGCTATCCTCTTCCAAGACTGGCCTGACCCCTTTGGAGGAATGTTTCCATGTCTTGAGGATTCCAGTCCTGGCACCAGTGTGCAAACCAGGACTGAGCACTTTTTTATCCTGTGTCTTGTGCACCCCGATATCTTTTATTTTTTAACCTACCTATGTCCATGATATATGCGCTATAGAAGACAGTCTACATGTCAATGTTGCCTTGGTGAGATTTTGTGAAAACAGGGTCTACCACATGATGGTAAACACCAAGACTTGAGGCTGGATTCAGTTCCAGCAGTACTACTATCCTTTTCTTACTGATTTTATCATCTTTCCATTCAGACCTCTAACTTCTCTCCATTCAGACCCCATAGGACCTTCTATCCCAAACACCTCAACTACTCCTAACACCAATCTTGCACGTAAACTTAACAAAAACCCACACACACATACCCCCCCCCACACACACACACACACACACTTCTTTAACTAACGTTGACGTTTTTGGTATTTCAAACATTTTAGCATTGGCACAAAACCTTACTAACTTTCAAACAGCCACAGCATGGACTATAAATAAACTCTTGATGTTGCTAACCTTGACACCTCCTTAACGTGAACATGACTATGTTCAACAAAAGCAGACAGCAGTACAGTTAACATTCAACAAATTAATAACAAAACCAGTCTACTACAAACTTCATCAAACATGAGTTACCCATTTTTTTTAGTTTGTTTTCTGTGTAAAATAAAAGTTTTAAAAAAGGTGAAGTTTGTTGTAGACCGGTTTTGTTATTAATTTGTTTTAAGGTATGTCAGACAAGATGAGTCATAATGGAGACACAATGAATGTGGAAGCAAGGAAGAACATAATGCTTTATAGGATGTGCTATTGAATTTAGTTCCTCAGTGTTGCAACATTCAAATGTGGTTTTGAATAAGTTTTTGAGAGTGTGATGAAGTCTTAAAAATAAAAAGATGAAAACGCTGTTTGTACAAAAAAGTGTTCAGTTTTGAGTAAACCACTTATTTTTCTGTTTAAAGTAAAAGCTTTAAAAATGATGCAGTTCATTATAGACCAGTTTTGTTATTAAGACTAAAATTCTGTTTATGCCAGGGCACCTATATATATGTGTGGATATGTGTTTTTTTATATGTGTGTGTGTGTGTGTGTGTGTGTGTGTGTGTGTGTGTGTGTGTGTGTGTGTGTGTGTGTGTGTGTATCTATCTTTTGGTATATTTTATTATTGTGCTCCTTCATCCTCATGTGTAAGGCTAGACTCACTAATTAGGCTGCACAAACAATGTATTTCAACATCCCATACAAGTGAGTCATAGCACTCTACACTTGCCTTACCGGTTCATAGGTTCATAGGATCATAGGAGGTTACTAGGCTATTGACCTGGAGGTCATTTCAAGCCTAGCCATTTCATCCCAATGTAATACCATAGATACTCTAGTCAATATACAGGATTGTATTTATTAATGACTGACCATGTCCAGGAGGGTTGAGGGTGCTATCCCTGGTAAGAATTTATTGTGCCTCTTCCACTCGTTCAGGTTCCTTTTGAACAGTGTCATAGAGGTGCTCTGCTTCACATGAATTGTCAGCCTATTCCAAAGATGCAGCAGTCACTGAGAGACAAATCTTTCCCTCCAGCACATCCTATTCAAGTTGCAGGCCTTATTTAGGTCGTTGGAACAGGTAGCTCTAATCCTGTTTGATTTACAGACATGCAGCAAATTCGTTAGGTTTGGGTCGGTGATTGCTCTGTAAGCCATGCATAAGTCTCCCCTAAGAAGTCTATACAATACTGAGTATAGTGACAGGGACTTTAGTTGGTCTGTGTAAAGCTCATGCTGGAGTCCCTTGATCTTCTTAGCTAGAAACCTCTGAGGCCTCTCCAACTGCTGCAGGTGCTTTGTATGGTACATGGTGAATGGGGCATTATACTTAGTTCTGGGCCTGATTAGTGATGAGTATAGAGGGGTTATAACCTCCTTTGCTCTTGAGGTGATGCCTTTGCTAATCAATTGTGCTACTTAGAAAGCCTTCCTTACTACAGTAGACACATGGTGCTCAAAGTTAAGGTCACAGTCTACTTGTGATCCCAGATCTCTTACCACTTCATGGGTACATGGACTGTTGTTGTTAATTTGATAGTGTGAAGGGACATTGTTTTTACTGGAGGGAATGATGATGCATTTCTTTGTATTCAGTTTTGAGACCATGACTAAGTCACCAGTCACTGGTCTGTGTAAGACCCTCCTGAAGTACACTGACATTGTTTGGGGAATCAATAACTGCACCCAGTTTGGAGTAATCCGCAAACTTGGTCAGCCACAGCCCTTTAGTTTTGGCCTGAACATCTGATAAGTATATGCCAAAAGTAGGGGGCCCAGCACTGACCCTTGGGGCACCCTGCAGGTGACAGGTCTGCTGGTGATGTGCAGTCATCCACTTTGATAGTGTGTGACTGGTTTGTAAGCCATTTGTCAACCCATCTTACAATAAAGGGGTTTACATTCAGTTTGCTACATTTATTGGTAATGCTTGAGTGTGGGATTGTGTCAAAGACTTTTGCCAAGTTGAGGTATGCTTTGTGCACAGATTTGCCCTCATCAATGGCCCTGGTCACATTTTTGAAGACATCCACAAGGTTTAACAGGCAAAATATGCCCTTAATGAAGCTGAATTGGGTCGGATCCAGGGTTTGGAAGCCACCTATGTCTTTATTTATGAGGTTCATGATGATACATTCCATGGCTTTACAGATGAGGCTTAGACTTATGGGTCTATAATTCCCTGGGTCTGTTGCTAAGCCACCTTTGTGGAGGAGAATAACTGTTGCTGTTCTCCGCAGGAACAAAGCCAGTGGTTAGGCTCTGACTGAATAGTATATTTAATGGTGATGCTAGTTCATGTTTTAGCTTGTTTTAAAGACAACATGTGATGCTGTCTGATCGTATAGAGGCTGTGTTTTATGCCTTAAACAAGGCTTTAATGACCTGCTCTTCGGATATGTAAGGTAGGGGAAGTTGGGGACAAGGTTTGTGCTACGTTTTGAGGGGATAAGCGGGTGAAATTTTCACCAGATCTGTCCACTAGCAGGTTTGCTATCTCAGCGGGACCAGTGCATGTGATACTGTTACTCACTAGCTCAGCACATACTTTGGTCCTACCTTTTAGGCTAGGTATGTAGCTCTAAAAGGCCTTATGATTATCCTTGGCTGTGATTGCTAAGTGTTTCTCAAAGTTATTCTTAAAGGATTTGACATGTTGTCCTATTTGCTTTGCATTAGAAACGTACCTTCCAAGATGCGCAGTAGCAAGTAATGTTAAAACCTCACCCACCATCCAACAAATGGGAAAGTAAAGTAATATTCATATGGATAATGGCATGAATATTCATTGTCTATTTGTAGTTTGCTCTTTTCCTTAAGGAGTTGGTATATTTAATTGGCGGGGGGGGGCAGATCCCCTCACATGGGGGGTGCATGGGGCTTGACCCCTGCAAAAATGAAGGAAAAAAATACTTGCACAATGTAATCTGCATACCTGTTGATCATGCATCTTTTACATACCCCTACACGCCCCTTTCACCTGTCAATCACTGAGGCTACACCCACTTCTGCACAGAACGGCTTGTGAGGTACATTTCTAATACAATGTTGTCTTATTTGCCTGTTGAGGCTGAGAAGGGTGCTTTTTTATTGTTGGGGCCTTGCCTTCGTTTTTTTAGACAGCAATGTTTTGTGTTTGTTGTACAGTTTGTTAATGTTGGATGTCTACCAGAGTGGCTTTTTTTACTTGTGGCTCTGACTTTGATTCTCTTTGGAACAGCTGAGTTTATACACGTATACAGGTGATTGTACAGGGTTTAGTTTAAGCACTGGTGTAGTTACCACTTCCAACTGGGGTTAGGGTTTGGAATGCATTTATACTTTCCCCTAGGAGGGTATAGTTTGCTTGGGTGAAGTTTTTTAGTCTGGCTTCACCTTTGCGAGTTCTGATGTCAGTGCCAGTTCAAAGGCGACTGATTTATGGTCAGATTTAACTAATGAGGGTCTGACAGTTGCGATGGTGCATCTATTTGTCATGTTAGTGAGGACTAGATCTAGTATGCTTGTTCATCTTGTTGGGGTTTGAACAATTTGTTCCAGGGCATTTGAGTTAACAAAGTCAAGGAACTTGTGCGCTAATGAGTTAGGGCTAGAGTAGCTTTCCCAGTTGATAGTAGGATAATTGAAATCCCCCATGACTAGAGTGTTTGGCAATATTTAGATTAACTACAGATTGGTCAAGTAGGCCTTGGGCGCATCATGATCCATGGAGGGGGATCTATAACTAGCTATGACTTGAATGGGGGTCTTACCCACAGCAATCTAAACTTGGAGTAACTCCATGGAGTTGTCCAGTCTAACTAGTCAGAAGGTGAATTTATCTCTAATATAGATAGAAATACCACCTCCTTTGATTCTCACATGTTTGTTTTGCAGTCTGAAGGTATGCAAGGCATTGTAGTCTTGCAAGATATTACTAGGCTAATGACTCAACAGCCCCTACAAGCCAAGACATTATTAACCTGATATACCCATATTTTTTATATCCAAGGGCTAGAAGATAGCTTAGGTTTGTGCCTATGCGTTTCAGTATTTTACAGACTGCCCTTTTCCATAAGGGACACACATGCCACCCCAGGAGTGAGTTTAAGATTCCCCGTCCATTGATCTAAATTGCATTTGAAGAGAGTCAAAGAAGAGCTCTGCTTCATGTGAATAGGTAGCCTGCCCCAGAGAATAGGTAATCTCTGAGGCACTAGCCTGATCTGCAAGGGCATGGAACGCATTATCATGGAACTTCTAAACAAAGACATTGGCAACCTTCAAACACTGGACCCCACCCAGTTTGGGTTTGTGAATGGCCGATCTTGTCTCCTGAATCTGATTGACTTCTTCAAATCAGTCTCCAAAGCTGTGGACGAGGGTAAGGCGGTCCACACAGCCTATCTGGACCTTGCCAAGGCCTTTGATACCATCTCCCACTCTGGAATCATATTTAAATTTACTAAGCTGGGCATAAATCCCTATGTCACTTGATGGGTTGCCAACTGGCTTACTGACAGAAACCAGACTGTAAAAGTAGCCAACTCCAAATCCAGCTCCAGACAAGGGACAAGTGGAGTACCTCAGGGTTCAGTCCTGGGACCACTCTTGTTTGGGCATCTACTTCTCGGAAGTACAGGCCAACACTAAGGGACTCTGGCTAACAAAATTCACAGATGACTGCAAACTGTGAGCCATTATTGATTCCCCAAATGATGTGGATATTCTACAAAAGGGCCTTACAGAAACAGATGCCTGGTGCTAGAGCCATGGGCTCAAGCTTAGTGCCAAGAAATGTATAGTTATCCTCTCTGGAAAAAAACATGTACCCATGAATTACCACATAGATGGCAGGATACTAAACACTGAAAGTGTGATGAGAGACTTAGGGACACAGGTGGACAGTGGTCTCACTTTCGATAACCACATCGCCACAACAGTCAGGAAATCCTTCTATGTGGCACACCTCATCACTAAGGGCTTTTCATCCAGAAAAAAGGAGGTCATTGTCCCACTGTACTCATCCCTCATTAGACCCATTATAGAGTATACTGCTCCATTTGGTATGTACCTCACAAGACATCTGCAACAGCTGGAAAGGCCACAGAAATACTTCACTAAAAGAATCACAGGCCTAAAGCAGATGCCATATGCTGACCATATAAAAAAACTCCAGCTATACTCTGTGGCATATCGTTTACTCAGAGGCAATATCTGCTTAACATACAAGGCCATGTCAAACCCTGAGCTGTTGGACATGCTCCACTTAAAGAAATCCCAATCCCTCAGAGCCACATGCTCCAGGGATCTAAACCTTGTCATCACAATGCACAAAACATGCTGGAGGGATAGGTTCCTGACCCAGAAACTCCCCATACTCTGGAATAGAGTGCCCATATATGTCAAGCAGAGCGCCTCATTGGCCCTCTTCAAAAGGAACCTTGATGATTGGATGGGAGATAGAAAATTCACCCCGGGGATCATGTCAGTCACCCTGCTAGACAGGGGTCTAGAGAAGTAAATACTGTGGGAAGAAATATCCAGGGAATTATTATGGCTAGGCTTGCATAGCCCCTAGGGCCAATAGCCTAGTACCAACCTATGAACCTATGAGCCTATGAACATATCTGTCCCTCCAATGCGCTTTGCTCATGTCACAGGCCAGTTTTAGATCCTCGGATCATGGATTGGGTAAGTCTGCTGCTATTTGTTTTGCAAATGTGTAACAGTTCTATCAGGACTGGATTTGAGAATACCTTGTAGGTAAGGCATAGATGACCCCTTAATAGTCAGCAGGAGATAGAGTAAAGGGATAGGGCTTTTAGGTGTTGATCATAGAACATGTTGTTTACACCCTGTATTTTTTGTAAGGAACCTCTGAGGCCACTTCAGTTGTTGCAAGTTCCTGATCAGGTGCATGTGAAAAGATGCATTGTACTAAATTATTGGTCTAATGAGGGCTGAGTATATTGGGACTATAACCTCCTTGGATCTGGATACCATGCCCTTACTTATAAGCTGTGTCACATGGAAGGACTTTGTCACCACAGTGGACACATGGTGGTCAAAGTTCAGGTCACTGTCTGTCTGTGTACCTCTCACCACTGGGCCCACTCTTCCGAGGGTATTATTAATGCTGTAACTTAAAAAGGATATAATTATGCATTTTTTGCACTTAGTTTTAAGCCATGACTCAGGCATCAATTGTTTTTTCTGAGTCAGGCCTTTCTGAAAGATATTTACATTGCTGGGGGATTTTGTTATTGCCCCTAACCTGCAGTCATCAGCAAACCTGGACAGCCAAATGTCATCTACATTAGCCTTGTCTTCAGAGAAGTAGATGCTAAACAGAAGATGTCCCAGCACTGAGCCCTGTGGTACACTGCTAGTAATTGTTCTCTTAGTATATTTGGATTCCCCCACTCTAACAACATGTTTCCATTCCATAAGCCATTTGGCCATCCATCTGGTTGTCGTTTATGCCTGACTGTGAGTTTATCTACAATACCTGAATGTGGAATTATGTTAAACACCTTAGCCAGGTCAGGGGTAGGCACTGTTTTACCCTCATCCATGGTCTTGGTGACTTTCTCAAAGAAGTCCACCAGACTGAGCAGGCATGACATGCCCTTGACAAAGCCAAACTGGGTTGGCTCTAATGTTTCGAGATTTCCTGTGTCATTGTTTGTCAGTTCTATGATTATTCTTTTCATGGACTTACATATGAGACTAATCAAACTTATGAGTCTGTAATTTCCTGGGTCAGTTGACAGTCCCCTTTTATACAGAGGAATGACTGTTACTGCCTCCACTCCCCAGGGACAAAGCCTGTCTGGAGGCTGTGGTTAAATAGAGATCCTAGTGGGCCTGAGAAGTCATGTTTCAAGCTATTTAAGAAGCATCCTGGGATATTGTCAGGATACATCAAGGTCATGTTTTTAGCTTTAGGGAGCTCAGTGACAAACTGTTGTTTTGTGATAATTGGTAGAAGACTGGTGAAGAGTATTTCCAGTGGAGGTAACTGGAGGTGATGGGGGTGACATTTGAGCTGAATTTATTGGCCAACAGATTTGCTATATCTTCTGGCTGGCTATAGGTGGTGTCATCTACAACTAATTCTGCACATTGCTGGGTGTTGCCCTTAAGATTGTGGACATAACTGAAAAATGCTTTATGGTTATCCTTTGCTTGGGAGACTATTTTTGCCTCAGGCTTGGCTTTTGAAGACTTGACTAGTCCCCAGAGTTTCTTGTTTAGACTAATGAGAGTGTTTTTGCCCTCTCACATCCTGTCCTACTTCTGGCCAATTTTTTTTTCTTTTGTTGTACAACCTATTTATTGCTATGGGTCCACCAGAGTGGCTTGTTTTTGCAGTTTCACCCAGGTTTATTTTGGTTTGGTACTGCCGTTTCTGTGCAGTTGTTTAAATGGTTTTACAGTGCTTTTGTGTATACTTCCACATAGGCTTCCATATTTTCTGGGTTTGGAGGAGCTAGGAAATTAGCTATGCTATCACTTAATAGAGGTAGTTAGCCTTAGAAATAATTCTAAAGGTTCTGGGTTTAGATGAGGGGTTCTAGCTTTTATTTATCTCAGAGGAGACTGTTTTGTGATCTAATCTAACCAGTTAAGACATTACACTTGGGGGAGGGATACAATGCTCCCCCATGTTTGTGAGTACCAAGTTTAGGATACTTGTACCCTTAGTGGTAGTGCAGACTAGCTGTTGCAGGGAATTTTCATTGAAAAAGTCTAGAAATGTTTGAGCCTGTGTGTTAGTGGTAATGTAAGCTTCCCAGTTAATGGAGGGGTGGTTGAAATCACCCATGAGCATGATGTTAGGCTGAATGGTAAGAGATTCTAGTACATTCAGGCATGAGGTATGGGTTTTCTGAGTCATGGTGGGGGACCTGTAGCTAGAAAGGATAAGTAAAGAGATTTTACCTATGGTTAGTCGGACAAGGAGTAACTCAAGATTATCTCACTGTTTGGCTAGTCTTGGGGTGTGCTTATATTTTATGTAGATTAATATGCCTCTACCTTTTGTCCTTTCATGTGCAGTGGATGGCCTGAATGTATAGAAGGTATTATAGCCTTATACTGCTGGGGTGCTTTCCATTGCTTTGAACCATGTTTCAGTAACTGCACAGACATCAGCATTCTCTAGGGTAAAGAGTGTTTACAGGGTTTGTAGTTTCTTGTTGAGACTCCTAGCATTGAGCAGTAATACCTTTAGTTTATCACATGTAGATATTGCTATGTTGGAAGGTATATCTGTTTGGCAATGCATGCAAAAGGCACTATATGGGTGGATAATGATTTGGCCAATATCCAAAAGCCAAGACACAACAGGTGCAGACCATCCCTGACAAAGCAACATGGTCTGTTAATCATGTTCTTCTAGGCTGACAAACACTGGACTCCCTGTGGAGTGATACCAGTATAGCAAAGCCAGTTATTAAAGTCAGTCATTTTCTGTTTGTATTGCAGCAGCATCCTCGGAGAAGGTAGAATGCTGCTCAGTGCCAGGCTCACACCTGCCTGGGACATATATTCTGAGAGCTCAATCATATCTCTCTTCATGTAGCCTTGGGAGGTACATCTCAGGTCATCAATGCCCACATGGACTATGAATGAGTCATACTGGTGCTTGTGATTTAGTGGCCTGAGTGTTTGTGTAATCAGGCAAATTCTGGATCCTGACAAACTGTGACTTTCTTATTCAGCCTGATGAGAAAGACATCAGTGTGTCTCACAATGGAGTCTCCTATGACCGAAATATTGGGTTGTGTGGTGTTACACCTTATGGGCTTAGTTTTTCAGATACTATGTGGAGTAGTTTAATGTGTTATGGTGGGAGGTGTCTTGTTTATATGCACTTGGAGTTGCTGAGGACAGCATCTGGGAAGCCTTTAAGGTTTCGGTAAGTTATATGTGAGTCTATGTGTCTGGTCATTAGTTAGTGTGGTGAGTGTTGTATGTGTGTCACTTACAACCTGTTTGGAGTTTTTTTGTGTCTGTATGTGAGAGTCTTGCCTCCAGTGACATTGTGTAACGACATCTCACAAACACTTTATTCATCTGTCCCAGAATTAAGTGGCTGTCAGTAAACATGAGGCAATTGCTACATTGCCTCAGGATGCCTGTGTCCGCCAAGCTGAGTGCAGAGATAGCAGGAAATTGGCTAATCATGGTTGCCAGTCCTTTAATATGTGTGCTGCAACTGGATGTGGTTTGGCTGCTTTAAGTAGTGTAATCTACAGCTAAATGATGCAGTGATGCTGCTCAGCATGTAAACCAGTTGCTCCTTGAGCAGCAAGAGACTGTGGAGATTTCAGAGAGGATATTTATAGGTCTGGGTGCTGTAATAGTGCAATCTAAAGCTAACTAAATGTGGTGATGCTGCCCAGTGATCAGCACAGGTGTGTGGGAAATTTCAGAGCTAGTTCTTATAAGGAGAAATACAACTTCTAGATACCTGCAACTATACAGGGCACTGCTAACCCCCACTGTGCAAAGCTTATATATTGGCTAAAAAAGCAGACTCATTCCCTCCAGTAGAGCTCTATTGAGTATGCACCTTTAACTCCCAGTCGGTGTGGCTTCAGCCTTTAAAAAATTAAGTTATCACCTTAAAGTTCTAACAAATACTAATTGACAGAGGTCATATATCAATACAATTATGTTTGCCATAATGTATGCTTCAAGATAAAATATTCTGATACCTTGTATGTATCATGGTTTTGGAATTTATTAATACAAATGTGAACAAGCGATATTTGACGTCTTAGAGGCGCAGTAGGATGTAACTGCATACACGCCTGGAGACGTCACTCGGCTGTAATGAGTTCTAGGTTTGCCAACAGGTCAATTAAATAAACACACAGAAAGTTTTCTACCAGCAGTTCCCAGCACATTTAGGTGAAATCATACCCTCATTGATGAGGTTGGACCACAAAGCTGTCTCCTTTAAAACCCAATTTAACCCATAACAGTTAGGAACTATTCCAATGCAAACCACATATTATAAAGCAACAGTTTATCAGAATTCACTACTCCCTCAAACACTGAGAACACAGCTACCTGAGCAGAATTATTCACAGAAACCCTGTACAAACATGTAAATGGCCGCACTGAGGCTGCTGTACCTACCAGAAGTAAGCCCAGATCTAACATCAGAAACAAATCACACTGGTAGAATCCTTACCTCATCAGGGTATATAACAAAAGAAAAAAGTCATGGCGAAAATCAGGAAGAGCAACTCTCATAGAGACAAATGCTCTCTGATTCAATTAAAGAAGTGACTAAGAGGTCTAATAAAGTCCAAGAAAGCCAATTACGAGGTCAGGATGGGTAGCCTCCCAGGCTAAGAACAATCACAAGGCTTTCTTCAGCTATGTCAGGAACTTTAAAGGTAACACTCATTAGTGTGCACAACTGGTCACAAATGGCACAACCTTCACTGGACAGTGTGACATAGCAAATTGACTGGCTAAAAAATTTAGCTCTAACGTCACCTCCCACCCACCCCCACTACCCCTGTGAAATCCATTCTAGCATATCCTCCCAACTATCAATGGGGAACATGTCTTGGCAAGGCCAAAAATACTGCTTCAGTGGGCTCTGATAATATCATGGGTTGCCTCCTAAACAGCCTAAAATATGACCTAGGAGGACCACTTGAGGCACTCTAAAACTACAGCCTCAAAGCAGGTTACATGCCAGGTGAATGGAGGGCTGCAACGGTTATCCTTCTTCATAAGGGTGGACCATCAACCAACCCCGGGAACTACAGACCCATCAGTCTGACAAGTCTAATATGCAAAGCCATGGACCAAATTATCATGCAAATGATTAGGAAGGACACTGGCAACCTACAGACACTGGACCCATCCAAGTTTGGCTTTGTTAGGGGAAGGTCTTATCGACTCAACCTGGCAGACTTCTTTGAGATAGTCTCCAAAGCTATGGATGAGAATAAAACAGTGCATACTGCCTACCCTGACATGGCAAAAGAGTTTGATGCAATACCCCACTCAAGTATTTTTCAGAAACTGTCATAACTAGGCATAAATCCCTACATACTCACTGGGTTGCTGCCTGGTTCACAGATAGGAACCAAGAAGTCAGTATTAGTGAGACCATCTCCACTGGAGACTGGTCACCAGCAGTGTACCCTGGGGCTCCATGTTGGGCCCACTCCTGTTTGACATCTGTTACTCAGAAGTCAAGCCCAATGTCAAAGGCATCTAGCTCACCAAATTCGCAGATGACTATAAATTTGGAGCTATCATAGATTCCTTCCCATGACAGCATCATTTTGTAAGATGATCCAGCACAATCAAATGACTGGTGTCAAAGCCACAGATTAAAACTCAATGAGAAGGATTGCATTATAGTGCCCTTTGGGAAATCGTCCACCCAAGCTAATTACCCCATTGATAAAACACCATTAAGAGTTGACTCAGTAGTTAGAGATCTGAGAACATATGTAAATAGTAATCATGACCTTTGACCAGCAGATAGCCAAGACAGTAAGAAAATCATTCTATGTCACCCAACTCATAAGCAAGGGTATGGCATCCAGGTCCAAGGAAGTTATATTGCCGCTCTATTCAGCCCTTATCAGACCCATCACTGAGAAAAATGTCCCCTTTGGCATGTACCTAACTAGGCACTTGTAACAAAATGCTCTCAAAGGTTTCTCACCAGGAGAATCCAGGGTATAAATACCCTGTCCTACATAGATTTCCTTAAGGCCATGTCTCTGTACTCTCCTACAGGTTACTGAGAGGTGATCTATACTTGGCATATAAGGCATCTTCAGATCCAGCTCTGATAAATCTCTTGCACACCCGCAAAACAAACAGCACCAGAAAAACTAGATCCAAGGACCTGAACTTTGCTTGTGACATAAATAGAACATGCTGGAAACAGACCAATATGTGTCACACAGAATCCCAATGCTATGGAATAAGCCCAGCTATCCACATGAAGCAGAGTTCATCCCTGACATGATTCAAATGAAACCTTGATTATTAGATGGGAAATCACAGATTTACCCCTGGTCTGGCCTCCATGTCTCTGATGACCAGAGGTCAACAATAAGTAAATTTATCCGCAGCTAATATACACCCACACACACATAACCCTGAACTGCCTCCTTACTAACGTACCCTACCATATAGGCGTCTAAGGTACTCTGGGACAAAATTGGGTTGGATTACATGGCTAGGCTTGTAAAGACTCTGGTCTATGAGCCTATGAAGATATTGCACAGCCCTCACTTCCAGTGTACCACTCTTCATGGTGCACAGACTGTTGCTGAAATGAATGACATGCATTACTGCCATGTCATTCATTCCCATTTGTGGTGCGCTGTAGGATGATCCAAAAGGCATATACAACTTTTGGATCATCCTACAGTACCTGTCTCAGGCATGTTCTATTTATGTCACAAGCAAAGCTCAGGTCCTTGGATCTATTGTACTTCTCTACGTCTTTCTAATTTCTGCTTTCCATTTCTCCTGAACTACTTCAAATACAACGGTGCTGCGGTAGCGTTGTCGCCTCACAATAAGACGTTGCTCCGTTCGATTCTCAGTTAGAGCATCTTCTGTGTGGCGACATGCGTGAATGGGTGTTCCTTCGTTGAAGATTGTGCATCAGGCCCGGCAAGTCGGCATGTAAAAATCTACTGCCAATCATTAGCGGACTGGAGTTCCGCTGTGGCAACCCCTAACCGGGAAAAGCCAAAAGACACAACAACAACTTCAAATACAACTTCCTATCTTATTCTACTATTCCTGCTTCTTTGACCAATCTCTCCCTAGATTTTGCTCCTATACCCCTGAGAATATCTTTCACCTTAACCTCCCTAACTTTTCACGATAATACCTTCCCATATCGCTTTCAATAGCTATCCTCATTTACCTTATTACCTTCACTTCCTCTCCTTCGAAAACCCCTTACTGCTACTACTATCTCTGTGCAGTTCTCTTCTCTTCCCTGTGTCTTACTTTCATCATTACTTAACTTCTACCCTTATATACTCAAAGCAAAACTAATATGTTTTATGCCTTTTGTAGAACTAAATCTGCTGTGCCAGTAATGCTCATCTTAAAATTAGAATTTTAGACTGAACTTGTATAATTTGCTGTAATTGCTATCTCCATGACAAAATGTATTCTGTCTACAGATATATGTGTGTTTATGTTAACTGTAAAATACTATTAATGTTTGAATTTGTATTAGAACCCATATAATATTTAGCTATAACAGTTAAATAATTTATGTCTGCATTGTTTTTGGAGCTTTTCTCCCTGGGCCTCCACTGAAAATGAGTTCCTGACCCAGTCAGTATTTTCCGGTCAATATTTAAATAAATAAACTTCTTGAGTTTTGTGTTTGGTGACTTCATGTCCTAATCACAGTCTGCATTGTAGCTGATGTGCAGGGCACACAACATCTCTGAATTGTAGAAAATATTTTTTTCAAGCTGAAACTACTTTGCTAAATGCAAGAATCATGCTGTTTTCAGTGTTTAATATAATCATACAAAGCATACAGCAGGTACATTCTCTCAGAGAAATTCTGATCAGTTGAACAGGTGCTGTGGCAGGCCAGTATGCAAATAAATATTTCCATTTAAATTATCTTCCAACAGAGATGAGCACATTATCAAAGTACTGCTTGATAAATGTTAGTGAGTATCTAATATGTCACTTCATAGATATTAATAATCTGAAAAAGTCCTTTTTTACAGTTGCATTGTGCTATAAATACTGCCTTGCCTTTTGAGAAATGATCTGCAGGATTTACCTTAGCATTGTTGCCTACTGTAGGGAATTCAGGATTTGCTATTATATTATTTGAGTTAGGGTAAGCAGAAGGACAAATCTATGCTGATTGTACTGCAGATTTTAATATATATATATATATATATATATATATATATATATATATATATATATATGTGTGTGTGTGTGTGTGTGTGTGTGTGTATATATATATATATATACATATACATAGAGATAGATGATATGTAGATATATACAGCTTATACACACACATACACACACACACACACACACACACATATATATATATATATATATATATATATATATATATACACACACACACACATATATATATATATACTCATATAGGTGTAGTTGATAATATCAGCAACTCATGTGAGGACTGTTCCCCCATACCTCCTGCTAATTATATATAACAACTCTGGGATCGAGCAACAGTGGGGGAAGGGCAAATTCCCCTTTTTAATATTTTGACTTTTTATTCATATGAATGACACACATACACACACACACACACACACGTATATATATATATATATATATATATATATATATATATATATATATATATACATACAGCTATGAATATATATCTTAGATAGCAGAATGAGAGGAAAGACTAGTGGATTGAAAACAATTCTGAGCAGCTTCACTTACATGCATTATACTTGTGGCCAGCTTTAGGAACCGATGAACTAAGAGGTATCTTGAATACTGTTTTATAATTTGTTTCTCATCAGTATAGCTTTAAAATAGACATGCTACTGATGTGTTCATCTATGTATACATCCACGTATTGCATTGCCCTTACTGCATCAGGACTGAATGGTTTTAAATCTGATGTAAAGTCTCATTTTACTGCAATTTCTTCGTTGCCCTCAGAAGAGGTAAGTCCTAGCTATGAATGGGATGTCTTTCATATTTCTGCTTAAGTATTAAACTGGACCTGATGGAAACGGGCATTTTTTTAATTCTTGATCTGTGCTCCAGGTCTACTGTTTCTCTTCTGCTTCCACTGAACTCAAGGAGGCCACTAGTTAGACATTCATCATTTTAATCAAATGTATCCAACGTTTCTGGAAATTACCAGTTAGTCCATCTTTTTACCCTGTTTTATGGCCATTGGCATTTTCTTTGCGTCTACCTCTGTTGGGATTCCCACTCAGTCCTTTGTAGTGAACATACACTGTGCAATCTCCTTTCACTTCTGTGCATGCACTGTCTGCTAGCAGCCTGCACTGGTGTTTCTCTCCATTCACCCTGTGCATGCACTGTCTGCTAGCAGTCTGCATGGGTGTTGCTCTCCTTTCACTCTGTGCATGCACTGTCTGCCAGCAGTTTGCATGCATGTTTCTCTCCCTTCACTCTGTGTATGCACTGTCTGTTAGCAGTCTGCATGGGTGTTTGGTGTGCACTAGACAGTACTCTGCTTCATCCTACAAACAATGCTTATTTGTTGATTAAGTTCTTATCTGACACTAATACTAATGGTTTGGAAAGGTGCATAGAACATCCACTAACTCATTAATCAGCATTTGCTTTGCCACAGTGTATTCTATCCCTGCAGCCCTCAGAACTTAATTTGGGTCATTTTCCTTAAAGTGTAACTGGAATATCTGATTGTTTTAAGTGTGTAGGTCTTGCAGATTTTGTGCTATACCATATAAGTTACACTGCTAAATTCTTCAGAAGTCTTAGTTACACTATGTATTTGTTTGTTTATTGATTCATTGACTGACTGATAGAGTGATTGATTGACTAATCGATTGATTAATTGAAACTTAACCTGGTGATCTACACAGTACAGTACACTATCATCACTCAGTCGCCAGTAATACATTAATACTACACTTTGTTTTTGGATAAAGTTTCAGACAAGATAGTTAGGTCTCTCTGCTTGATACAGATTTGTTTTTATCTGCTAAATACAGAAATGCCTTTGCTGCCCTATTCAGCCTCACACCACTACATCCTGCAATTAATTTCAGCAATACTTTCATCAGGAAATCTTCAAGAACCAATAAATGTATTATACTAGCTGCTGTCAATGTTATGAGCCTAATTAACACATTTTCACTTGCTGATGCTTGGGTAGAAAGCAACTCAAATTTGGCTGCCATTACATAATCATGGCCCAAATCAGAAAATAAATACCCTACCTCTTTTGACAAAAATTGCATTTCCTATCACACTGACAGGCCAGGGAAATATGTAAGGGATGATGTCTTTCATACACTTATGATGTACATTTTCCCTATGTATTCATAAAACTGCCTCCATTTGCATGGCATACCAGTAAAAAGCCCTGACTTTGTATATACCAGGCATTCTATAATAAAAAAAAAGTGCTGGCATCTCTGCATTCTCAAACTGATTTGTAGCCTGTAAACGTATCAGGTTTTCTCACAACTGCACAGCTGTCTTCTCATTACAGTACTACCCACATGATGAATATGTATTCATTTTACCTCATACAGTTGAAATCCACAGAAAGCAGAGGAGGGCTATAATTGCTGCCAATCCAGGATGAGAAGACACTGCGGAGAAGTAAAACATTAGTGAAAAAAAGAAGAATTAATTTGTGGCATACATGATATCCAAGGCACTGAGGCTTTGATTTACATCTTTCTGTATTATGCATTCTGTACCCAGCTTTCCTAAATGAAAAATAATCAAACAAAACAGTTTTTTTTATTAATTGGGAAAGTCCAACTTGGAACAAAGTCAATTTTCAGCAGAGGCCCAGGGAGAAATTCTCCAGATGCGTGTCTTTGTAACACGGGTGGAAACCACAATACCCAGAGGAAACCCACATAAATGCAGGGAGGACATGAAGACTCCACACAGAAGGCACTCCAGCCAAGAACCGAACTGGGAACCTCTTGCTGTGAGGTGACAATACTACTGCTGCACAACTGCACCATAGACAAACTATGCACCATTTTGAGACATTTTTCCCTGATATAAAAATATAATAAAATTGAGAAGACTATGAGGGGAAACATTTTCAAGGTATAAGAGATTATGTGGTAACTGGCAATTTTAGGCATTAGAAAGTATCAGTAACCTTTAGGATCTGATCAGAAATAAACACCTTCTCAACCTCTTAGAGCAAGAAATCTGGACAAAGCCACAAATGACAGGGGGCAAAGGCCCAAAAATGAGGACACTTCTTAAATATTGCTCTTACAAACTTAAAAAGTTGATAGAATAACAGATTTAGCATTATCATGAATTTTTTGAAGGCTGTAAAGTCTGGAAATCAAATGTCTGCCATTATTTTCTGATTTTAGTACTCAATAATTTATCAGTGATTTACCAGAAAACTACAATTTTTTGAGAAACAGACCAAAAACCTTGAATAAAAAATCTGGACATTCTGCGAAAACCTGGGCAGTTAAGTAGTACATAAGTAAGATAGAAGTTTCCAAATGGTGAATCCAACCTTCCTGATGCTGCCAGGGTTTGTTTTAGGAAAGCTCAAACGAGTCTCAAAATGATGTATATTTAAAATGCTGGCTACAGTGTACTCTTTGTATAGGTTCAAATTGCTCTCATTCAGATTAACGGCTTACAAAGCAGCAAAGAAGTAAGTTGTAACATAGTAATGGTCACTACAAATCAGTTTTGTATTACAACTTAAGGCAAAAAAGAAAGTATTTTTCCCTCTCTGGAAACTGTATTCAGGCTTACAGAATATTATCACAGTGTTTACCATCAGACAATAAACCACTGACTTGGATACCTTTTCCGACATGAATTTTTTTACACTTTTTTATCTGGCATCTCACTCTTGTTGATTTTGCAATAATGAAAATCAAACTGAGATCAGATCTTATGAATTTAACTATAAAAGATGTTTCTTTAAGCACAGTATTGGGCACTCTGGACAAATTCATTTTAGTTTATTGTGTGAAGTGAATCAACCCTGTTGTGAGCTATACTGCCACAGAATGCCCTCCTGGTGATCTAATCATGATTCCTGTGAGCTCATGTGACTCTAAATGTAATCAGCTTATTATTTTCCTCTAACAGGTGCTAGCCCTTATCTCCAAATGTATTAGTGCGCACAAAGGAGAGAATCACACAAAACAACAAAGGATAAAACAAAACCATGAACTGATTAATGACAATGTCTAAAAGTAGAACCAGTACAAAAACACAGCATGTGGCAGGTATTTAGGCTGATGTATTAGTTTAGCACAACAGACACAAAAAAGTGCATATGAAAGATAAGTATGCACTTGGAATGAACAGAAAAGAATACCGGATGAAGTGAACTTCTAGGACAGTATGGCTTGCATGAAACCTGAATAATGAATAGAAATTAACATTATCAGAATTGCAGAATAAAGCATTAATAATACAGCAGACATAATATAGTGCCTCCCAGCCCTGGCAATGTGTGTTTTTCGGACAGATCATGAATCACTAAAGAGAATAAGGGAAGAGGTGGGAGGAGACTTAGATTGCCAGTTAATATGGGTGGTGGAGTGGTGCAGTGGATAAAGTTGTTGCTTCACAGCAAGAGGTTCTCTGGTTTGATTCTTGGCTGAGGTGCCTTCTTTGCAGAGTCTGCACGTCCTCCCTGTGTTCACGTGGGTTTCCTCTGGGTGCTCCATTTTTCTGCATCTGGAGTGTTTCTCCCAGGGCCTCTGCTGAAAATAGGCTCTGTCCTAGTCGGACTTTTCTGGTCAACAAATGTTAAATAAATAAATAAGTAAAATAAATAGGGACATTTTGGGGAATCAGTTTTGCTTTTCCAGCATTAGCCATTAGACAGGACTAAGACAAGGCAGTGGAGACACAGAAAGCTATAAGACAGGGATGGAGTACCACGACTCGTTTATGTCGTTTGTTACAATGTTTGTTGTGTGCAGCCCTGTCAGTGAGTCCAGGAGCAGAAATACAGTAATAAAAAATATCAGGTGTATATAATAAAATGATAGACTAGCTTTCCAAAATCATGCTGTAGTGACTGTCAAGTAACCCTCATTTCCCACATAGTTAGAAATATGCTTCCCCTCATAGACATGCATGGACACATACCTCCTCAAAGAGGGAAGTCAAACAGAGCTGAGGATCCAGGCTAGAGATGAGAGATTCAGGAACTTTAGTGGGGGAAAGAAGCTCCAAGAACCATGTTTTGAGTTCATTCTCACTATCTGGATTTGGCAGAGAAACAGTTGGGAATCCTTTGGCAAACAACCCAGTCTTCAAGAACAGAGAATGTAAGACATCATGAAAGCAAAGTACGCTAAGGAAAACCAAAGTTACTTTATCCGCACCTGAGATTTGTCAGGATACAGGTTGATATTAGGCCCTTTGCCTGCGCTTCACAATGGCTCATGTGCATTATTGTCAAAATGGAATATACAGAGACAGAAAAGATCCATTAGGGATAGGCTCTTCATACTTCTAATCTACACTGCAGTCCCTGATTAATAGTATAATAACAACAATAATAACAACAATTACTATTACTATTACTAGTAAGAATAACAACAATAATAGTAATAATAACGTGTTGAGGAAGTGGCCTTAAGGAGATGTAGTGAATGAACAATGTCCTTTTTTTCCTCTTATTTTCTTATTACAGTCAACAGCACCCCCTTTACTGATTCTCACAATGCAGTAAGTCAGGGGTTACATACTTCCTTCTGCTCTGAGTAAATTTGTTGGGAAAAGAGTACTGTATCCCATCTCTCCTGCAGCTATCCTACATCTGTGTACTTCTCCTTGGTGAAGCATCTCCTGCATCTACTTCAGTAAAGACTAAGATCTGATCTACAACTTTGCCTGTAGTATATGTGGCTCTACTACAATTTTTTTAAACAAAGCATGTACCCCCTGTAGATCAGTGTGTGTGTGTGTGTGTGTGTGTGTGTGTGTGTGTGTGTGCGTGTGTGCGTGTGTGCGTGTGTGTGTGTGTGTGTGTGTGTGTGTGTGTGTGTGTGTGTGTGTGTGTGTGTGATGTACCTTTAAGAAACTTTACAGTGAGTCAGCATGTGCATGTAAGTACTGAGCATGTGCAAGCAACAGTATCACTTTGAGTGAGCAGCCAGAGTGTGAGCATGCAAATATGCAGTCAGTCAGTTAGATTGTTTAAGTTTAATGCTCCTGCCATCCATCCTTATGTATTTGCATATAATAAACTATGAACACCCAAGCCTCAACGTCTTCTTAATGCACATAAAAAAGAGTGACATGGAGAATTATAGCCATGAGGCAACCGGTTAAAGTTGGAGGTATATATAGGAGTGGATCATCCAAACGACTCACAAAACAGGACAGAAATGAATTCCAGGTACTAAAACTTGCTTAAATTATTTATTTTGCTACAAATATAAAGCAAAGCACTCTGAATGCTCAAAATGAATTTATTATTAAATGGAATGTCCAAAACTGCAACATACTGATAAAAATATTCAAAACAGATATGAAAACATTTGAAACAATATCCAAATCGCATAAAATGTACAAAAAAGTGAAAACTGTATTTTTTTGCTATGTGCTTTTTCATATAACTAAAGCTATTCAAAATATCCAAAGTGTGCTAAGTGTTTGCAAGTGTGTGCAATATTACAGTGCACAGTTATTTTGCAAAGTAAAGTTGTTTCAAAGAATATTTCACAAAGTGCAGTTATTTCAAGGCATATTTCCCAGAGTACTGTATTTCAAAGAGCTTATTGTGCATTTGAATATTATTACAAATACCTGGTGTGTGTGACTGTTCATACATAATTAAAAGGGACATTTTGCATTGTGTTTACTATAATCTGTGGGCATGGCAGAAGGTTTTCGCAGACCCACACCACTTGTGTTTAATAATAATATTGCAGAAAATTGGAGAGTGTTTGGGCAGGAATACAATATTTTCATACAGGCTGCTTTTTCTGACAAAGACACATATACAAAAGCATTTATTCTGCTTAATTTAGCTGGTTCAGATGCCATTGAAAGAGCATGTTCATTTGTGTATGTACCTGCTGTGTTTGCAGGGTAGGGGGAAGACCGCCACATAGTGGTACCAGCTGAAAAGTGGGAAGACCCAGAGTGCATAAAACATACATTTAGAGAAATGTCTAACCCCCAAATGAATGTTACAATGGAAAGGCACTTATTTTATACAGGGGATCAAAAGCCTGGTGAAACTTTTGCAGTATACATAACTGACTTGAGGAACAAGGCTAAAATGTGCAGATCTGGTGATTTGATGAGTTGATAAAGGACAGGCTTGAGTGTAGTATTAACAATAACACAATGAGAAAGATTTTGCTTCAAGACAGTGATTTAACTTTGAATAAGGCCATGGAGATTTGTCAGATATACGTGCTTACAGAAAAGCACACAAGTATGCTTACAAATGAAAATAGCAGTGGGAGGCACAGTGACAAAGTTCATGTTGCTAGTATGCAACACGTGATTAAAAGAAACAGGCCCAAGCATATGGCCACTAGTGTAGATCCTGTAACAGTCTCTGGGAAGCCTTGAGCCTTTCCAGCAAATTCCAAGGCATGCTCAGTGAGGCACAAGGGTGAGTCAGCAAAATCAAAAGTGTTTGTTGTTACCTCCACTTCTAATACCAACTATAATACCAAAAGAAGGCATTATACCATCAATCTGGAAAATCTCTTATATTATCCCTCTTCACAAAGGTGGCAACTCCACTGATCTCTCAAACTTCCGCCCCATAGCACTACTCTCCCCACTTGCTAAAATAATGGAGAAGTGTATACACAAACAACTACTAAACCACCTACTCCATCATAATCTCCTAGCTAACTGTCAACATGGCTTCCGGACATTCCATAGTACCACCACAGCCTTGTTATCCTTTACTAACTGTGTCAATAATAATCGCAACAAAAATATCCTTACCTCTGCTTTCTTTGTTGACCTATCAAAAGCCTTCGACATGGTTAATCACCAACATCTCCTCCACTTATTGAAGTCCCTCTCTCTTGACACTCCTGCTATGAACTGGTTTACATCCTACCTTGAAAACAGACATCAGGCAGTTCTCTGGCAAAACCACCTATCAGACCTCCTTCCCATCTCCCTAGGTGTCCCCCAGGGCTCCATATTAGGTCCTTTACTGTTTTCCATTTTCATAAACGACCTTCATCTTTCTACTCCACTTTCTACCTGCATTCAATATGCAGATGACTCCACTATAATCTGTTCAAGCACTTCCCAAACCGAACTTCATTATCTCACACAAAAAGCCTTCAGCACAATAGAACAATGGTTCTCTAACCATTGTCTTCTACTTAACCCTAAAAAACTAAACTATTGCTCTTCACTCCCTCCCACTTGTCTACTCCTCTTCATTTCACACTCATATCCAGCAATGGTACCCTCATTTCTCCAGACCCTACCACCAAACTCCTAGGAATTACAATTGATAACCATCTAAATTTTGATGCACACATAAATACTACAATAAAATCTATTAACAGAAAACTTGGATCTCTCTACAGAATCAAACCTTTCCTTACTCTAGAAGCCAGGACCGCAATAGCAAGAACCCACTTAATCTCTACTCTATTATATGCTTCCCCCATTTATACCAATCTTTCTAAAAACAACCTTAACAAACTGTCTAAATCATATAACAATATAGCCAGATTCGCTAAAAATTCCCCATATAGGACTCATCACTGTCAGAACCTAAAACAACTAGGTTGGCTTGAACTCCCCCACCAGCTACAATTTAACCAACTTGTATTAGCTCATAAAGCCCTACATCAACCCAATAACACCCCAATTATTTCCACCCTCATAATGCCATATAAGAACCTGAAGAATCTACGCTCCTCCAACAAAATGCTGATTCACACTACCCTATCAAAAAACTTAGCAGGTCACTCCCTATTCTCTAACTCAGTCGGTAAAATATGGAATCTATTACCACATTACCTAACAACCCAGACCTCTCTTCCACTATTTAAAACTAACCTTAAACTATTCTTCACTAACCACTGGTTATGTTCTTGTACAAATCCTGACTAACTGTCTACCCTTAAACAATCTGTTACTCTCAAAATCTTATTAAATTGATCCATTATCATGTTCATACATCTCACTATATACTAACCTTCTTATTTAATTACTACTATTGTTAGTCATGACTACAATCTCCTATATTTGACTCTCCTTAGTGTTTTTTGAAAAGTTGTTAATCTTGATGATGTAACCCTCAATGTTAATGTCATTCTTTTTTTCTAATTTGAATGTGATCTTTGTATTTTTGCTGGAGCTTTTCTCCCCGGGCCTCTACTGAAAATGGACATGTATCCAGTTAGACTAGCCCGGTCAACAAATGTAAAATAAATAAATAAATAAATAAATAAATAAATAAGCCAACGAAGTTAGATGCAGTACCAAATTTTATTGCCAACTGTTATAGTTGTGGTGGAAATCATGAGTCCAAAAGAGAAAAATGCTTAGCTTTTGGTCAACAGTATCATTCTTGCAATAAATGGAATAATTACAAAAGGTTTTGTAAATCAAATAAGACACATTATTTTATTAAAATATGGCATTCCAAGAGGCAAGCTGATCAATTAAAAAGCTGTGACCCTACTTTTTATGTTGATCGTGTGTCTGTGCTTGGTGAAACAGTCAATGCAGTAGATTTGTGGGCAAAAAGTGAAATCTTATATACTGTTTGGATTAATGAGAGTCTGGCAGAGCTCAAAGTAGCTACTGGCTCAAAGTACAATATTATGTCAGCAGAAACATTTGCTAGAGTAAAAGCTGCAGAACAACTTGATTTGACAAAGTGTGCAAAACTTGTTGCTTATGGTGGTGAAGAAATTTAAACCAAAGGCTCACTAGTGCTTTCATGTTACTCTGCTGGGAACAGCTATGACTTGCAGTTTTACATAGTTAAGAGACATGTGCAGTCATTATTAGGCCTCAGAAACAGTTTGAAAATGGGACTGCTTTCACTTAATATAGAAGTCCACCATGTAAACCTGCATGACAACAGTTCAAATTTTGCCCAAACCATTTTTTCTGAGTATGCTGATATTTTTGCAGACAAACTAGCAAACTACCAGTTGTGTACTCTCTGAAGTTAGACCCAGAGGTCAGCCCAGTTATCAGACCAGCACAGAAAGTTCCAGTAGCTATGCAGAGCAGAGTCAAAGCTAAGCCAGACAAAATGGTGTAGCAAAGAGTAATTTGTCCAGTAGAAGAACCTACTGAATGGGTATCCTCCATGGTAGCAGCTCATAAGAAAAGCTCAGATGATGTCAGAATATGTATTGATCCAAGAGATCTGAACCAAGCATTAAAAAAAAAACTCATCATCCAATGCGTGCATGCAGTCGAAGAGGTTACTGCCCTTATGCCAAATGCCACTGTTTTTTTCTGTCTTAGATGCAAAGGTTCATTTTACAAATTTTGCTTGACTGAACATCTTCATTGTTAACGATATTCGGTATGCAATTTGGAAGATACAGATTTCTGAGAATGCCATTTGGGATGACTTCCGCCAGTGAAGTCTTTCAGTGTGCAATGAAGCAAATTTTTTCAGGCTATCCCAGTGCTATTATAGTAGATAATATTCTAGTAGGAGGCCATGGTGAAGCCGAACAAGACAGAAACCTCAAGAAAGTTCTGGAAAGAGCACGTAAAGTGAATCTTAAGCTGAATCCTCAGACGTGCAAGTTCAGGCTATGAGAAGTTACTTATGTTGGTCACTTGTTTACCAGTTCAGGCTTACAACCAGATCCTTCCAAGCAAACAGCAATTCTAGAGATGCAAGTTCCAGACAATGTCCAAGCCCTATAATGTTATCTTTGCATGGTCAATTATCTAGGCAAGTTCATTCCAGATTTAAGCCAACATTCAGTGTCATTATGAAAGCTGGCATGCAAAGATGTCATTTGTTCATGGTCAGAACAGCACCAAAGAGTATTTGATGCCCTGAAGCAGAAAAATTGCTAACCCACCAACTCTCAGCTACTATGATGTTCACAAACCAGTTTCTCTTTCCTGTGATGCTTCTACATGTGGTCTAGGTGCAGTCATTCTTCAAGAGGGTAGACCAGTAGCCTATGCATCGAGAACTCTTACCCAGGCCGAGATGCATTATGCCCAGATTGAGGAAGAGCTCTTGGCAATTGTGTTTGCATGTTCGAAGTTTCATGATTATATTTATAGTCAACCTATCCAGATACAAACTGACCACCAACCTCTTGTTACTATTTTGAGAAAGCCTATGCATACAGCTCCAGCCAGACTGCAACTCATAATGCTCAGACTGCAAAAGTACAATTTCAATCTTGTTTACACAAAAGGCAAACTTCTTATCTTGCTGATGATACTTGATCCAGATCACTCAGAAAAAAACACAGAACAGCATAACAATGAGCAAATTGATTTTGTGGTCAAGGAAGTGAGATATTTTTTCTTCCACTCATCTTGATGAGCTCAGAACTCACACAGCTTCAGATTCAATTCTCCAGAAGCTAAATCTCTTTATCAGTCAAGGATACCATTCAACACAATCTTGTCTACCAGTGGAAGTGCAACCTTATTTTCCATACAGAGATGAGATTTTGTCAGACAATGGTATCATCATGAAAGGTCCTAAAGTGATTGTTCCAAAGTCCTTGCAACAAGAGTATATTAAGATCTTGCATCATGGCCACCCAGGAACTGATTCGACCAAAAGAAGGGTAAGAGGTCTAGTATTTTGGCCTTCTATATCAAGAGATATTGAGAAAGAACTTTCATCTTGTTCAGTATGTAAAAGCATAAAGCTGTATCAAAAACAAGAACCACTTAAGTTAAGCCAGATTCCTGAACTACCTTGGTCGACAGTAGCCACAGATATCTTTGAGTGGAATGGTCAACATTATTTGGTGTTAGAAGACTCTTATTAAAATTGCTTCAAGATTGACCTGCTTCCCAACCTAACTTCCAGTAGTGTCATTACTAAGTTGAAGCGTCATTTTTCTGTCCATGTTAGTCTGCACAGTTATTTCTGACAATGGTGCACAGTTTACAAGTCAGCAGTTCAAGAGATTTGCATAAGAGTGGGACTTTGTTCATATTACGAGTAGTCCTGAATATCCTCAGTCAAACGACTTGGCTAAACATGCAGCTCAAAGTGCAAAACAGCTGTTAGAGAAATCCAAATGTGGCAATACCAATGTTTTTCTCAACTTGATAAATCTCAGAAACATTCCTTGTGATAAACATCTTGGTTCACCTGCCCAGTGACTTATGTCGAAACAAACCAGAACCACACTACCAATCAGCAGTAATATATTGGTTCTAGGTGTTAAGAACAACAAAGCAGCAAAAGCCCATCTGTTCAAAAAGTGTTTGTCCCAAAAGTCTTACTATGATAAAACCAGCAAATCACTCAGTTCATTGAAAAAGGGGAGATAATGAGGATGCAGACGTCAAAAGGTTTTGATTGCATCAGATTTGTGAAAAGTTTGTGTCAAGAGCTAAGATCGTACATTGCGGAATCACAAGGAATGGAATTCAGACAAAACCATTTGTCACCAGTGTCTGAACCAGTGTTACTGCATCTTGCCTGTGATAAAGACTCTAGTTCTCAGAGTGACTTGTCCAATGTTCCTGTTCCAGAGAACATTGTGTCAGCAATCCCCATTCCTGAGAAAATCCCTGAAACTCGACAAGCAGAACATTCCCCAGTGACTGTCCCTGTTGCTAAACCCACTCTTAACTATTATGTCACAAGATCAGGTCACATCTCGAAACCTAGTTCTAGATACACGGCAACCTGGACATGACTGTTGTTTTTCTTTATTAGTGTCTGTATAATTGTATTCCTATTGAAATGTCATTGTTTATATGAGACAGCTCAGTAAAGAGGGAGGATGTAGATCAGTATGTGTGATATACCTTTAAGAAGCTTTACAGTGAGTCAGCATATACATGTAAGTACTGAGCATGTGCAAACAACAGTGCCATTTTGACTGAGCAGCCAGAGTGTGAGCATGCAAGTATGTAGTCAGTCATTTAGATAGTTTAAGTTTAATGTTCCTGCCATCCATCCTTGGTGTATTTGTATACAATAAACTACTTAAATAAATACCCAAACTTCAAAGTCTTCTTAATGCACATAAAAAGAGTGATACTCCCTCCTTTATTAACAGGTTTCTTTCAAGCAAATAGCCCCTTTTTAAAAAAAAAAACGCAAAGGCCTACGTCTGTATCATTTTCAAGCAACTTACATAAAAATGTTGAAAGCCTAAAACATATTTTTATGTTTTGTGTGAAAATGGGAATTGCTTAAGAACTCATGCTGTCTTTTACTCTTTACCCATTTTTAATGCATACTGGTTGATAATTTATTATAATTATTGTTTCTGAAAGCTAAATAGTAATATAGTCTAACACATACTGATTGTGGTCTGTTTCTGTCATATTAATTCTGCTTACCTGGCTACAAAAAAGCTGGTAACTCTGATAGGCCTTGGGTCTTCTAAGCTTGCTGAACTGACTGAATCACACTCTGTGTGATTCCCTGCCTGCTTCGCTCCCCTCCAACCCCCAATTCCCCAGCCACTCCTCAGACTCCTTCATTATTCAGCTTGTTCCTTTCCTCCTCCCACTTAAAGACTCATATCCCATTTTCCTCCATAAAAGGAACACATACCGAATTTCCATATACCATTATATTTATTGTTTAAGAAATGTCAAAAAAATGTCTTTCCTCATGTTCTTCTTCCTGTCAAATCTCTTCATCTCAGACAAATGCATTTTAACGCCATTTATCCTAAAATATTTATGCTCCCCACAACTTCCTCTTCATTGTGCTCTACTGTACTACTACAAATTCCTCCACACTCCTGCCCTCCATTGCTATCGTATAGACTCCTCATCCCATTTTATATACACAGTCTTGCCATTATAACTGGTATCCAGCAGCTATTAAATGTCCCCTAAAACTTCCCAAATTCCTTATAAAATTTACACCCATACTCAGCCTCTTAATCTTACATAGTACCATTGGGTCAAATCCAGGCCCAATCACTTTGTCCTGCTTCCTTATTAATACAAAGAGCATTCAAAATAAAATTGGGTTTGACATAAAGGTTAAGGTCTTCACCTCACAGACAGAAAATGCAGGTTTTGATTCTGATTTCAGGTATGGGCTAAGCTTAAAAATGGTCCCTGAAAGAAGTTAGCCTAGTAGTCACCTACAAACCTATGAACCTAAGTTCTGTTGCTCTATTCACAATCCTCAAATCATTGCTATCACAGAATCCTAGCATAAGCCACAAGATCTCTACATACAACTTCTTCCCAGGCTATTATTACTTTTTTGATGTCGGGCCAGGATTAAGGTAAGGAGGAGGTACTCTCCTTCTTTTCAAGTCAGACATCAACATACAACTCATTGCTCAAAGTAATGCCTCCTCAGATTCCCTTTCAAATTGGTTACTAACACAAATCCACTCTCCATTTAGCTCTCCAGTTCTTCTACTTGTTGCCTATCCCCTTCCTCCTGCTTAATTACGAATGCTTAATAATCTACTCATGAACTTAACTCCCTCTGTTCGGACATCAAAATCTTATTCTTCTTGGTGACTTTAACCTCATCCTACTTGGCCCCTCAAAAAACTGCATACTTGAAATTCTCAATGTACTTAACTCTCACATAACTTGTTTCTAAATCCACCAGACCCAGTCCTTCCTCATCACATCACTCACTGCTTGAGCTAATAATCACAGACAGCCCCTCATTTATTTCTCAAATCTCTCTTTACCCTCCCAGCCTAAGTCATCACTGTCCTATAAGCTTCAGCATCCAACTTGATTGCAAAAAGTCCCCTCCAAAACTTATTACATTCCTACATAAATTTCATGTAAACATTACCAAACTAAAACATACCTATTCTCTCAACTGGGACTCGATATTCTCCTACTTAGACCCTAGCAATGCTGTCCAGTTCTTTACACAACCTCTGTGTAATTTACAAGACTCATTCTTCCCTACAGTCGTACAACTGTACAAACCCAAGAAAAACACGTGGTTCACTTACAAACGCAAAACTCTCCTATCTCTCAGTTACAAAGCATGGCACTCCTAGAAGTCTGACCCATCTCTTTCAACCAGACAGCACTACACCCTCCTCAGAAACTTAGCAATTAGATGTCATAACAGACATCATACCAGAACACATTAATCAAATCTTTTTCACTCCCCTAAATAATTCTGAGCAGAACTCAACAAGTTAACAAGTTGTAAAACTCCTCCAAATGCTCACTCTTCCTCCTCTTCTCCCTCACCCTCAGGCTTTAGAACTTTCTTCTCTACCCTCTCCTCCATTAGCTCACATACTTCAATCCTCTCTCAACATCTGCCTCACCAACCACATATACCACACTCTTCTACTTTAAAAAGATTATAACTAAAGATATTATACTTCTCCTTGAAAACCTAAAGGACAGACACTCTCTCCCCCTGGTTCATATTTCAATGTAAGGAGTACATTGTTGCTTCCCTGATGCATATCTATAATCTTTGCTTAACTCAAACTATATGACAAAGATATGGAAAACAGCAAACAACATATTTTTCCACAAAAAAATCCAACCCCAAGCTACCCAATGATTACTGCGTAATCTCTATCTGCTAAACCCTTGGGAAAATACTGGAAAAACTGGTATATAGCCAACTCTCAGACTACATAAGTCAATACAGCCTTCTGCCTTCCAAGTAGCATCACTGATCACACTCTTTCAGCTATGAACAAAGGCCTCTTTACTGGAGCCATATTTATAGACTTACTGAACCTTTGATCTGGTTTACCACCCAATCCTATTTAGCCACCTCACAGACATTGGGATTAGCCCTGGCACTATTCCCTGATTCCCAAATTACATCTCCAACAGACATATCACAATACATTTTAACAACAGTACATCAGTTACCTTTCTTAAAGGAGCCCTCAAGGCTCCACAATGGCCTTTCCTCTTTTCTCCAGTTTTATAAATAAGTTAATACTTGACCTTCCCCAACTTCCAATCTTACTATATGCTAATGACATGGCTATCTTCCACTCCAACTATACAACCTCCTCAGGTCAACATGATTTGCAAAAGGATTTTCTCGCCTTCCTTAACTGGCTCTGTAGCAAAGAAATACTACTTTAACTCCTCAAAAATGAAAATTCCACTAAATGGCAAAAGAACCCCAACTCACTTCTTATTCTTGATTACATTAATAATGCCATTTATCTGGTTAACACCTTTAGACACTTAGGAGTCTGGCTTGATTCCTCACTTAACTTCCACTATCATCTCAAAATCACCCAGAAAAATATAAACTCTTTACTCTATCGGACCAAAAAATTTTCTCTTTCCTCTCCCATCCAATAATAAATGCTATTGACAAAGGGACTCATTTAGCCTAGCTTGATTACTGCCTACCTCTTGTAGCATATGCCTCCAAAAGAAACTCTACCACCATCCAAACAATATCCAATTCCATCTGTTGCTTCATTACCCTTTCCCAAAGCATGAATACTGCTGCCTTACACTTGTCAAAGCCAAATGGCTGTCAGTTCAGCAATGAGCCAATCTACTCCTTGGTTCCCAACTTTTCTGGATCCTGAAAGAAAACACCTGCCCTTCTGTTTCCTCTAGCTGACTTAGCCATCATCATAGCCACTCAGGGCCTCTCTTGCAAGCACCTAAAAAACAAATGTCAGTGCTCTAACCATTCCCTTCCTACCCCTGGACACAAGCTCTGGAGGGCTCTTCCCTCTAATCTTAAAGCCACCTCTAGCTACTCCTCTTTTTGGACACAATCTAAGGAACATTTCACAGCACAAGCTGCTTTTAAATGCTCTGCTCTGCTTCAGATGACATAACCTACCCTCCCTAATCTCCAAAACATACTGACTATCATTTTCAGTATAGTATCTCTTCTCTAACTCCTAACATGTCACTAGTCTAACTGCTGTAAATATTGTACATGGTTGCTTTTGTTGACTGCCTTCTTAAATCAATTTTTCTATTGTATGTTAAATATACCTTTGTTTTAATGTATTTTCTAAAGAAATTATTTTTATTTTTTTCTACTTGTGTGTTCTTATTCGGGTCTCTATTACAAAATCGAAATGGCTGAACACTGAACACTGTTTCATTGACCAATAAATAACGAACTACAAGTTACGTGAACGGCCTGATCACAGATTTTTTTCCTAAGGAAAAAATCACTTGGTCGTCGCTGTGAATTTGCCCTTTTCCCCACTGTAGTGCGATCTCGGAGTTGGTATATTTAGTAATGGGAGGTGTGGTGGGCACAGCCCCCCACTTTGTAATGTTTGAACTGGTGTCGTGTCTGGTTGGCCTACTGATTTTTTTCTGGCCATTCACATAACTTGTAGTTCACTATTGACTGGTTGATGAAATGGCATTCAGTGGTCAGCCATTTCAGTTTCATAATATAGACCCTCTCATTCTGGGCTGAAACTGAAATTGGTCCAATGGGATCAGTGCTCTACCTCAGTTAACAAACTGAGTAAATAAATAAATAAATATTAAACATTACTGCCTTAGGCAATGACTAATACCAGCTACATCCAAATAGGTTCCATACTGTAGAGATAAAAAGCAGAGCTATAATCGCTGGCTCCCCAAGGATTCACTCACTTCACTCTCAGTGTGTTACATTCCTTTCTCATCAACAGTAATTGTATCTTGCCTAAAACTATTGCATTCTCACACAATAATTTACAGACAAGACTAACACTACCTTTCAATACTACAGTGCCTTCTGCTTTTATGGTAACTCACTGTCATCAGCCAAGCCAATCTGGCACATCAAGGTTATACATTTCTGTACAATCTTAAAAATAAACCATCTGCAATATACTTTATGGTAGCTATGACTAACCAGTGTTTCTTCAAAAAGTGGATGATAGTTATAATTCACCAGTACTGTACAATTACCCTTATATAAATTAATAAGCGACCATCCACATGCTTCTGAAACTGAATAATGGCATTGCTTAATAAAGACATTAGGCAATGCAGTTTCAAAATACCTAATGTACCTGAATAAAAATACATGGGAATGCTCTAACCTTCTCTAAATGCACTGAAAAAGTGGTTAATAAAACACTCAGCCAACTGATACTTTACAACAGAATATCCCACCTTCTCTCCCCCAGTGCAAGTAGAACAATATCCAAAAGTGTTCTCATCCACAAACTTGAATATGGCCTGATATTGCTCTCAGTAGAATCTTAGACTAATATAAACATACTACCAAAGGCAACAAATAAACTATGTAGTTGCCTTACTAGCTACTGACTGCACCCATCACTGCCGTCTTTTCAAAGGACACATCTGGCTTCCAATAGAATGCACAGCCACCTTATGTTTTAGTTCAGTGCTATTTAAAATTATTCTACTTCAATGACCTCCCATAATAACAAAACTACAAATCAAGAATCAACCGTATTCTCACTGAGAAACTCATGATGATACCCCTACCTTAATTAGATGAAGGTTCTAATCTACAAATGGAAAAAAAACATTTAATGAAATAAGAAAACAGCAAGCCCTGCCTGTCTTTAAGAAAAATGCAGGAACATCTACTAAAGGAATTTGAATCCATCCATCTACCCACAGCACTTTTCCCATTTTTGCACAAATAGGAAGGAATCTGAATGTTGATGTTTTGTGGATGCTATCTAGTCCTATGCACTTCCTTAACTGCCTTACATATTAACATTGTTTAATAAAAAAAGTTGCTATTGCTTATAATAATTAACCCAACATACTAACTCAGTGATGGTATGATCACTTACCTTGTATATTTACTCTACTGCAAATATTTTACAACTGTATGTAATTTATTCTCTGTTGTAAATCTGTAGTTTTCTGCAACTGTAAAATAGTCTGCTTACATTTTTGTAAACACCTGTCTTCTCCATTAATGCTAGATTGTATTTTTTATTGCTTCACAGTACTTGGGTCATGGTTAAAGAGTCAGATGACCAACCCATCCAAGTGATCAACAAATAGCAAACAATAAATAAATTAAATATTAGACAGGGTTATTATTCCACAGTGAAAAATAAAATAAATAGTTTTGAACACCAGATGCAGTGTGTGTGTGTATGTGTGTGTGTGTGTGCGTGTGTGTGTGTGAGACAGAGAGATAGAGAAGAATCCTAAAAAATGACATCAGGCTATAGTATACACATTTCCAGACCCCATACACCTGACATAAATATACCTTGAATGCATAAAAACAAATCACCTTCTCATATGCTGCCAGCAGCACACTGCTCAAATCCTACCAAAACACGCTACTTTCACAAACAATATTCACCCCACACTGTCACTAGCACTCTGGTGAAAACACATTACATGTGCTACTAGGACACACATTACCTCCTTACATGTGCTACTAGGACACACAGCGAGAGTAAAAACCCAGAGGAGAGTTTAGTGAAATATTTTTATATTGCTTCTCATGTAAAAGGGGAAATACTTCTGTTGACCCATGTGCCATGGATAATGGCCATGCTTTGTTACATGGGTATTGGCTATACTGTTACATTTTTGGGGAAAGCACTGGGAAATTGTCATGTTCGTAGAAGAAGGCTACTACCAGAAAAATGTGTGCACCATGCATATACCTGATAGCTGCTGAGTATTAACAGAATTAATAGCTGCTATTTCTCCTTTTGCCTGCGAGTCTCCTATACTGTGAATTAAACTGCTGAGTAAACCAACTGACCCCGTGGCACACTCGGAACTAGCGCTGCTAGCAATTTAATGTATGTTCACTTAAATATTGTTATTAATTAGTCTCTGCTTGTATTATTGTGAAGCACACCACACCACAGGGATGCTCTGGTATTCCCTTCCCTTATTTTCTCACTAACACTTCTCAAGCCTGCCCTTCCCATTGTACTACAACTAAATAACAGTTAACTGGAGCTTAGAAACTTAGTCTATATGTAACTGCTGCTTCAAACAATACTATTACTTATACCTTCCATATCATAAGCTTTCTAGAATGATATCCCCTTTTGTTTTAAGTTATTCCATAGTTTATGGTGTTCTTACTGTAGTTGGCAATCTGTGTCTATCTGCTATCCCACCCTTCACTCCTTCTCTCTCTACCTTTACCTACAGTGCCTCTTCTGCTCTAAAAAATCTAACAGTACCTTAGGTTACCTGGCTTGGCTTTCCTGCCTTTCAGATAGTTTTTTGGCACACTGCAAACAACTCGAACTGAGTATTATCACATTTCTTAGACCTCCCCTGTAACCCAGTTAGTGATACCTTTCCTCTCCACTTCCCATGATGCACTGCAAGTTCAAAACCTCTTCCTAGCATCCCGCACCATATTCCCGAACACATTCTTCCTGTTAATACCTGAGCATCTGCAGGCAATGTGTGAGCGCCTGCTGTACTGTTGTAATTAATTGTGTAACTGACATTAGAAAAGCTTCTCAAGTTGGTAAAAACTATTTCATGTTTACAATTTCATAGTATAAATCCTGCAAATAACACACAGTGCTGAATGTTTGGAATGAGTATCCTTTGCTTGCCGATCTTCACCCCTTTAATTTCTTATTACCTGCCTTAAGACCTTAAAACAAAATTTTCCATAAGACTCTGGGTCTTAAACTTAAAGACTGTGCCTCTGCCCAGAGATAAATCTCTGACCACGCTCTCCTCTCCCAGAAAACAGCAGCTGATTAGTGTGCCTTAAGACCTTGAAACAAAGTATGTTTTATCAACTGTGTAAATAGCAACTTTGTAACCAGCCTGATTTTCAAAGCCTGTACACCCTACAAATCTTGTTGAGCACCGCACTTTGAACAACCAATTTAGATCATCTCAAACTCTCCCATCCTATGCTTTTTGCTAAGAAATAAAGGAAATTACTACTTAAATCCTGTTTCCTACCACTCCATGTCCAACAAAGCCCAATAGTGTCCAAACTAGAGTAAACAAGGTAAAGGGATTCTCCTGCAGCAATTCTGCTAAAAGTATTACAAATATATTTAAACTTGAATGTGCTTTCATACTTACTGATTGTTTTTTCTATTTTTTTCTGTTAATCCACTTCTCTTGTCTTGGGTGTGGCCTGCCAATATTTCCTCACATCCTGTCTTAACCCGTATCAGTCTCCTCTAGCTTAGGGCACCATTTTCAAATCTTTCTCCAACCTATCTGTCCGCTCTCTATCCCTCGGTGTTCAAAGTAGTGTGCTCAAAAGGCACTCGGGTAGAATATTGTTGAATCACCTTTTATCTTGTCGTATTAAGTGATTTTGAAATGCTAGCCGTGGTAAGATTATTTTAACAGATACTACCTGTGAAAACTGTTTTTTTAATTGCATATGCTTCACTTAAATGTGCTCACCCACCTGCATAGCACAACAAATATTACTTCTTTCGTGCACTCAGGCTGTTACAATGTTACCGGATAGTGTTTCTTCTGGGTTGTTTCTTAAAGACGCTAGTTAGTAAGTGCTGCACAACTTTAGGTGATTCTGCTTTGCCAAATACAGTCTGGTAAAACAACTGCAGTTATGCTAATTGTGGTGGATGCTGAACTCTGTAAATAGCTTTGTCTGACTAGTTTCTATTTAAAAAGCCATAACTGCATTATTACGTGACTATTTTATCCAAATGCTGATGCCTGATAGCTAGCGCTAGATGCTTTGACTGTTTATTTTCAAGAACTAACTGCAATCGACCTTATAATGTACTATACATTCTAAATGTTAATTTTATCCATATTGTGATGCCTGATAGCTAGCGAACTATAACTGTATATAGGCATGTATTAACTGCATACGAACTGTATGTGTTTTTCTACGCATGGCTTCTCTCTAGATACAACCCCCTCTACCCTCTTCTTTTACAACCATAGCTCCAACTAACTCTCCTGTCTTGTTCTTCTCCTTCCTCCTAGATTTTCCATAAGACTCTGGGTCTTAAACTTAAAGATTGTGCCTCTGCCCAGAGATAAATCTCTGACCGCAATCTCCTCTCCCAGAAAACGGCAGTTGACTAGTGTGTCTTAAGACCTTGAAACAAAGTATGTTTTATCAACTGTGTAAATAACAACTTTGTAACCAAACAGCCTGATTTTCAAAGCCTGTACACCCTACAAATCCTGTTGAGCATAGCACTTTGAACAACCAATTTAGATCTCAAACTCTCCCATCCCATGCTTTTTGCTAAGAAATAAAGGAAATTACTACTTAAATCCTGTTCCCTACCACTTCATGTCCAACAAAGCCCAATAGTGTCCTAACTAGAGTAAACTAGGTAAAGAGATTCTCCTGCAGCAATTCTGCTAAAAGTATTACAAATATGTTTAAACTTGAAAGTGCTTTCATATTTACTGATTGTTTTTTCTTTTTTTTCTGTTCATCCGTTTCCCTGGTATTGGGTGTAGCCCCACTCCATCTCGCTGTGCTCTGGCTCACTTTGCTTGCCTCCCACCCACCCCATATCATTTCCTTTATACATAACTACCTATTTCCTCCCACATAAAGCTCCTCCCCTTCCAGTCACCCCTCCTAAACACAACACACATCTCCCATAGCAATAGATTCCACCTGTACATTATGCCTTGCATACAACTACCCATCTACTACAAACACTACTCTATCCTGTGATAATCATCACCCTACTTCTTCTTTCCAACCTAACCTCTTACCACACTCAACTCCATAACCACACCTCTTTCCCCTGGCAGACAGACTCCACAGTCAATCACACCAAACTAAATAGCAGCCCTATAGTGCAATACAACCTCACCCATACCCAGCACTTTGCTCACTCACACTACAAACTAACAATCAAAATAAACCCTCATACCTCTCAAAGACTGAACAAAATATTACACAAAATTAGCAAACTCTACTTACATCTACTCAATGCACTCACTAGTTGCAGTGACATACACCCCAACCCAGGACCTACAACAGCTATCAACCCCAACCTAAACCAGCTAAATGACCTTTACAATAGACCTACATCATCTACTCTCTTCTTAAACATCAATATAAGAAGCATACTCAACAAAACTCAGGACCTTCATGCTTTGCTTGCCCTATATAAACCAGAAGTCACAATATTAACAGAAACATGGCTTAAACCAGAACACCACAATGATAAAAGTACTGCCTCTGGCTACAATATTATTAGAAGAGATAGACTGGGAAAAAAGGGATGAGTGTAGCAATCCTCTTCCAAAATCATCTCACCATAGAACAACTAGACTACAATAACCTAGAAATCAAAGATGTACAACTAATCCTTGGCAAATTAAAAATAAATTCCAGTAAGCACATAATCATTGCAGGTGGCTATATCCCACCAGGCAATAACACAACTGTAATGGAAAACCTGGGTAACTGGATGTCAAACTAATTTTCACATGAAACCATACTACTAGGGGACTTTAATATAGACTGGACAAATTGCTCCAGCCACAATCCCTCTGCCTTTCTAAACCTCCACAGGTTTACCCAAACCATAATCACTCCCACTAGAATTGGCAAAGCATCCAAATGCCAATCAATCTTGGACTGGATCCTAATATCTGACCCCACTCAGGATCTCCTATCCGGCTGTCTCCCAGACAGCCTAAGTGACCCTCACCCAACCTACCTAATTAGGTACAGATCACAATCTATCAACCAACCCATCCTCAGGGAAGTTTGCAACAAAAAGTTTATAGCCACTAACTTCCTCCAAGACCTAAAAAGTGTCAACTGGGCCCCCCCTAAAACAACTAGCCCTAGACGAAACAGTTGAACATTTCAATACAACCTTCCTAAAAATCCTAAACCATCATGCACCTTCCCGAACCATTAGAATAAAAACTAACTATGCCCCATGGCTCACTAAAGAGACTAAAGCTGAAATGAAAGAAAAGGACAATGTCTGGACACAATAAAAGAAAAATAAAACCTTATGTCTCAGACAAAACTATCTATAACTCCGAAACAAAACCAAAAAGCAAATCAAACTAGACAAAGCCAATTACTATAAAAACATGCAAGAAAAACATGCTCATAACCCCCAAATATTCTGGGCCACACTAAATGGCATACACCACTCAGGAAAAACCACCACCCCATCCCCAGTGCTACCTAACAATCTTGAAGACATTCCAACACAATTCAACAAATTCTTTACCGAAACTGTCCAGATCCTGGCCAATGCCCAAAACAGTACCAGTAGTCCCACACCAACAAAGGCCCCTACCCTTTTCAATACTCAACCCAACATCCCCAAATTCAACCTCCACTCCGTGTACACCAGGGTAATTTCTAAACTCCTCAAAAAGCTAAAACCAACCACAATAGCAGCTGATAGGCTACTAGTAGACTTCCTTCAGATATCAGTTGATGCCATAGCCTACCCAGTCTCTATTCGCATAAATATATCACTGCTAGAAAGCAAAGTACCCACCTCCTGGAAAACCTCACATATCATTCCACTACACAAAGGAGGAAACTCCTTAGAGCTGACCAGTTATCGTCCAATTGCAATACTATCACATTTGTCCAAAATATTACAAAGAGTGGTTCACACTCAACTAATGCAACACCTCAAAGATAACAACCTTCTCTCTACTTCACAACCTGGGTTTAGACCATCTCACAGCACCACCACAGCCCTTCTATCATTCACAGATATAGCTATCCACCACAGAAACAAGAGTCTGTTTGTATCCTCTATATTCTTAGACCTATCAAAAGCTTTTGATATGGTTAACCACAGCATTCTTCTTAAAACTCTATCTACCCTAAACATAAGGCCCTCTTCTATATCTTAGTTTAACAGCTACCTATCAGGCCATCAGCAAACAGTTCTCTGGAAAGGCCAACTGTCCCCCCTATTGCCAGTTACCATAGGAGTCCCTCAAGGGTCTATTCCTGGTCCCTTACTGTTCTCCCTCTATACTAACAGCATCACTTTATCCTCACCCTCTGTGTCAGTAGTACAATATGCCGATGACACCACCCTTATTTGCGCCGCCTCCACCCTATATGAACTTCAATCCCTTACCCAAAACTACTTTACCCTCACAGAAACATGGTTCACCAATATCAAACTTCTTCTCAATCCTAAAAAAAACAAACTTATTCTATATGGCCCAGGAAAACCACCATCCCTAAGTGATAGCTTCTCCATCAAATCCAAAGACAACATTCAAATCAGCCCTACCACACACACTAAACTGCTAGGTGTAGAAATTGACAACAATCTTAAATTCGACATCCAAATTGCTCAAACCATCAAGAAAGTTAACAAAAAACTCAGACTCCTTTATAGGAATAAACACTTTATACCTAATATCACCAAAGTAACAATTGCAAAGACCCATCTCCTATCCATCCTCCTATATGCCTCTCCCATCTTAACCAATCTCCAACAATCGGACCTAAAAAATGGAATCTTGCTACAACAAAATAACCAAATTTGCTACCAAAGCCTCTTACAGGTCCCATCACTGTCTGTCACTTAAGCAGCTCAACTGGTTGGCACTACCTCATATGCTACTACTCAATCAACTATCTACTGCACACAAACTCTACTACTTTCCCAACTTAACCCCCACACTTCAGTAACTCATACAACCACACATCCCCACTAGACCCTTTAGTTCCAGCAACCAGAACCTCATAACGGTCATCAAGCACAGAAATCATGCTGGCAAATCCCTTTTTGCCAGCACCATTGCCAAAAAATGGAACACTCTACCAAGCCATACAACCTCTACCACCTCCACTTCTCAGTTTAAAAAACTCCTGAAAAAACATTTTCAAAATAATTGTCTATGCTCATGCCGCTCACCAGGCTAACCCTTAACAAGATAATACCTATGTACCCCGGTTATTTACAGACAGTCTGTCTCATGCATACTAAAAACTGCTTCCTTTTGATATTCTATACCTCAATGATTGATTATTGTTTGAATTCTTAATTTATTCCACATTGTCTGTGTCATCTCTTTGCAATGAAGGCTCTCACGAATTGAAATGAAAGTTGTGTGTAATAACCTTGTTTTCTATGTGTTTTTTGGAGCTTATCTCCCTGGGCCTCCACTGAAAATGAACTTGTGTCCAGTCGGACTTTCCCCATTAACAAATGTAAAATAAAAAATAAATAAAATAAAAATTGTTAATGGACCTTAGTCATTTAAGCAATCATGCAGTACCTCCTGATTGTGATTGCTTGCATGTAAATGACCCATCTATGGTTTCAACTGCTTTGTGATTTTGGACTAGGAATGATTGTAGCTATGTTCTATGACTATTGAAAGCACATTGTGTGTGAGGACATTTAAACTAGACATTGTTTTATACAGTACGCTATGCACTATGAATTGCATTAACTTGTTAATCTCACCATATTTATGAACATGGATTCTAAATATTGTGACTGTGGGCACTGTGTATATTAGAAATACTTGTATTTAAATTGTGTCTACAGACCCTGTGAATTTTTATCTATTAGTATTATTTATGTGAGGTTTCTGACTATAATTATTATTCTCTATCCCTCCTACATCCCACTCTTTTCATACTATATATCTCTTCTTCCTCTTCTCTCTGTATACTACTCTCTCCCAATACATACCTCAACACAGGTCCTCACTTTTGAATACCTCTTCCTTAATGGCTTTTCCGCCCTCTGCAGCTGTCTCTTTATTATATCTCCCTGTAATGTCTTATTAGTTTACCAAGTGTAATATCTTTTACCCTATTTCCTCTGTCAAGCTCTTTGTACCCTCAATGTAATTAATCTGTGATTTTAGATAATGACTTTGCCTAACCTCTCATCTATTTCCCCTCTATATAGGTTTAATAGCTGCTATTTCACCTTTTGCCTGTGAGTCTCCTACACTGTGAATTAAACTTCTCTGTGAACCAAGTGACCCTGTGGCACACTCAGAACTAGTGCTGCTAAAATTTAATGTATGTTCACTTAAATATTGTTATTAATTAGTGTCTGCTTATACTATTGTGAAGCACAGCACACCACAGGGATGCTCTGGTATTCCCTCCCCTTATTTTCTAGCTAACACTTCTCAAGTCTGCTCTTCCCATTGTACTACAACTAAATAGCAGTTAACTGGAGCTTAGAAACTTAGTCTATATGTAACTGCTGCTTCAAACAATACTATTACTTATACCTTCCATATCATAAGCTTTCTAGAATTATATCCCCCTTTTGTTTTAAGTTGTTTCATAGTTTATCGTTTTCTTACTGTAGTTGGCAATCAGTGTCTATCTGCTATCCCACCCTTCACTCCTTCTCTCTCTACCTATACCTACAGTGTCTCTTCTGCTCTAAAGAATCTAACAGTACCTTAGGTTACCTGGCTCATGTTTCCTACCTTTCTGATAGTTTTTTAGCACACTGCAAACAATGTGAACCAGGTACAGCCCACTCTGTTTGTCCTTGCTTCACTGTGGCTCACTCCCCTGCCCCCATTCCCACACACCCCCACATATACTCTAACCCCATTGACCACATCTCCTTTCCTCACCCAGCTTCCTCCCTAATCTTCCAATCAACAAACACTTCCTCCATACTTAAAACAGCCTATCATATTAAAGACCTCTACATAGTTGCACATCACCTCCACTTCAATCAATCTACAACCTAACTACTTCCCTTACCTGCCACACTATATCCCCCCAAACCTTACATTTTCTAACAGCTTCTTAATAATTATTCTTAACACTCCCTTTCTCTGTCTTACCTGCATTTCCACCTCTTATCAATGCAGTCTGATACACAGTTACTACTCACCTACTATTTCCTACCCCCACAGCAATCACTCTGCTACCTATTCTTTCCATATTGCCCCTTCATTTCATCTTTCTGACTACACCTTGCATAAAATAAAAATATTCCCTCTATCCACACAACCCCTTAAAACTAAAACAAAAAACTACCTCCAGTATAACCACCACATTTCTCTTAAATTGCTCATTCTAAACTTACTACTGTCAGGCAACATTCATCCCAACCCGGCACCTGACCTCAACTCCTCTCTCTTTGCTTAATCCTCTCATCCCTCAATCTCTACCTCAACACAACTTCTCTGACTCTCAAAAAACCTATCTATTCTATCTATGAACATTCAAAGTACTATAAATAAAATCTCTCCTTTTAATGCCTGGATCTCCCTACACACCTCAGATATTCTCACCCTCTCTGAAACCTGGCTTAAGCCTCACATATACAATTCTGAATTTCTTTTCCCAAGTTATAACATCTTCTGGTAAGATGGATGTTAAAAAATGCAGAGGTGTTGCTATTCTCTACTCTGATCAGCTCTCCCTCTACCCTCTATCAGTCTCTCCCCCTAGCTTCCACCCTGCTGAAGTACTCATTGTTAATTGTAAGCTAAGCAATCACAAGAAACTAGCTATTGCTTCTATTTACATTCCCCCAGGTAACAACATCCCTATTCTGGAGCTCCTTCTCTTCTGGATCTCTCAGACTATCTCTTATGAAACAGTAATCTTAGGTGACATTAACATTGACTGGAGTACCCTCGACATTCATTCCCTTAACACCTCCATTAACCTCTATGGCTTCTCCCAGCTAATCACTACCCCTACTCATCTAAATAAACACTCCAACTCTGGCTGCACTCTAGACTGGGTCCTCACCGCCCCAATCCTAACCTCTATCACAACCCCTCCACCCTACCAGATATCCTAAGTGACCACTATCCCACCTTCATACTTTGACACTCTCCCCAACTTCACAAACTCCAGCAATACAAGGGCTGCTATAAACTCTCTAATTTTAACCCAGACACCTTCAACCACTTGCTGTCCTCAACTGATTGGTCCTTGCTCTATAACCTCCCCCTGGAGGATGCAATCATGAAATTTAACAAAATCTTTCTAGACACACTCAACTTCCTGGTCCCTATCAGGAAAATAAGAATCAAATTCATTTCACTCCCTAGTTAACAAAAGCCACTTGAACTCTAATGAACAAGAGAGATTGTGTGTGGAAAAAATGGAAAAAAATCCAAATCTTTCACAAATTTTCAAACCTACGGAGAGCTCTGTAACCTAACCAAAAAAAGGTCACTCTCAACAAACAAAACTTTTTTCAACAACCTCTAAGCAATTCCCAAACCAACCCCCAAAAATTCTGGCAATCAACCAGTTAAAAGCTACTAGATCCTGGATGCCCCACATCACCCAACCCATGCCCTAATAGTGCTCACACTGATACTGGTACCTTTCTAAAGTCCTTCTTCATTGACTCTATCCAGACAGTGCACACCACCTATCTTGACTTGGCCAAAGCCTTCAACACTATTCCCCACTCAGGCATAGTAGATAAACTCGCTCATCTAGGTATCAATCCATATGTTATCAGATGGGTAGCAAACTGGTTCACTGATAGAACCCACCTAATCAAAATAGGGGAAGCCACCTCAAGCAGTAGACCTGTAATGAATGGCGTACCCCAGGGATCGGTCTTGGGGCCTCTGTTATTCAGGATATACTTCTCTGAGGTGCAGGCCAAAACCAGTTGTCTATGGCTGACCAAGTTTGCAGATGACTGCAAGCTGGGTGCAGTCATCAATTCCCCAAGTGATGTGACCATCCTCCAAGAGGGTCTCACCCAAACAAATGACTGGTGCCAGAAACATGGCCTCAAGGTGAATGCCAAAAAATGCATCATCATCCCCTTTGGGAAGGGTGATATCCCCACATATTTTCACATTAATAACAATGTCCTAAGTACACAATCAGTAGTGAGGGATTTGGGTACCCAGGTTGATAGCAACCTGACTTTTGTCCACCACATTGCTTCTATTGTATGGAAAGCTTTCTACACGGCCCACATCATAAGTAAGGGTATCTCATCCAGGGGCAAAGAGGTCATAACATCCCTGTATTCTTCCCTTATAAGGCCAATTATTGAGTACAACACCCCCTTTGGCATGTACCTCACAAAGCACATGCAGCAGCTGGAAAGACCATAGAGGTTCCTCACTGGGAGAATCCAGAGCCTCAAACATCTACCCTACACAGATAGGCTAAAAGCCCCGTCCCTCTACTCAGTTTCATTCAGATTCCTCAAGGGTGACCTCTGTTTGGCATATAAAGTAATCTCATACCCCGCCTTGATGGGACAGCTGCATATCCAGAAGTCAAGCTCCACTCGAGCAACCAATATGCGCAACCTCAACCTGGTCTGTGATATCAATAGGACTTGTTGGCGGGACAGATTTGTGTCCCAGAGAATCCCCCATCTGTGGAATAGACTCTGTCTCCACATCAAACAGAGTACCTCATTATCCCTTTTTAAGCACAACCTGGATAACTGGATGGGAAGCAGAAAATACACCTCTGGGATTCCACCCATGTCCCTGCTGGACAGGGGCTTTGGATGCTGACTTGTCTAAACATGAGCTAAACTCCTGGCTAGGCTTATGAGGACCTCAGGGCCCAAACAGCCTAGTAACTGCCTGTGATCCTATGAAGGTAAAATAAATGAGGACATCCAGCAAAGAGATGGATGGATTGTGTGAGAGAAGACCTATGATAGTCAGCATAACTGTTGAAGATGGTAGGAGAGTGACATTAAATCGAGAGATGGCAACAGTTGACACAATACCCCAACCCCATGTAGAAAATGGGAAAAAAAGGGGGTTTGATGATGATGGTGATGATAAGGTTTTCACTATGAATCAGAAAAATAAGAATGTTGGCAAGATAGATTTAGGTTCATAGGTATTTTCTAAGCTAACAACCACAATGGTGTTTTTAAGCCTAGCCATGCATCCCATATATCTGACATGTTTTGATACCCTCTATAAGTGTAAGCAGGGGCTTGGGAGATGAAACATTTACAAGCAGGAGCCTGGGAAATTAACTACTTACCGGTTGCCTGTGTCCATTAGAGACACATGTTCCAAATCAGAGATTAATTCCCTTTTCCCCATCCAATTGTCCAAGTTGCAGTTGAATTGGGTTAGGGAGGAACTCTGCTTTACATGGATGGGGAACATGTTCCATAGACAGGGTAGTCTCTGGGATACATATCTTTCTTTCCAGCAGGTCCTATTTATATCATGGGCAAGGTTTAAGTCTTTAGAACGGGTAATTCTGGTGCTGTTTGTTTTTTAGATATGCAGTATTTCAGTCAGAGTGGGATCTGACAATGCCGTGTATGCCAGGCATAGATCTCCTCTCAAAAGCATGTAGGAGACAGAATTCAGGGATATGGTCATGTGGAGGTTTGCATAAGACATTTTACTTATGCCCTGTATTCTTTTAGTGAGGAACCTCTGTGGACATTCCAATTGTTGGATATGCCTGGTTAGGTACGCATATACCAGTGGTAGGTCTGATTAATGCCAAATACAGTGGAACAATGACTTTCTTGGACTTAGATGCCATAGCTTTGTTTATAAGTTGCACAACATAAAATTATTTCCTCAGTACTGTAGACATGTGATGGTCAAAGTCTAGATTACTGTCTATGTGTTTCTCTAAGTCCCTAACTACTGGGTCAACTGTAAGGGGTGTGTTGCCAATATGATATTTACTAGTGTTGGATGACTTCCCAAAGGATACTATTATGCATTTCTTGGCATTTAGTTTTAGTCCATGGCTCTGACACCAGTTGTTTGTTTGTGTTAGCCCCTCCTGGAGAACATTTGTGTCAGTGTGGGATTCAATGACAGCTCCTAATTTGCAATCATCTGCAAATTTAGTCAGCCAGAAACCACTGACATTGGCCTTGACTTCAGATAATTAAATGCCAAAAAGGAGTGATCCAAGGACTGATCCCTTAGGGATTCCACTTGTGACAGGCCTCTTTGTATAGGTAGACTTCCCAATTCTAACTTCCCGGGTCTTGTCTGTGAACCAGTTGGCTATCCACCAGGTGACAAACAAGTTTGTACCTAACCTCTTGAGTTTGTCAACAATGTCCAAGTGGGGTATTGTGTCAAATGCCTTGGCCACATCAATGTAGGCAGTGTGAACCATTTTTCCCTCATGCATTGCTTTGGTTACCTTCTCAAAGAAGTCCACCAGGTTGAGTAGGCATGATCTCCTCTTGACGAAACCAAACTGGGTTGGGTCCAGTGTCTGGAGGTTTACTATATCTCTGTTGAACATTTCCGTGATAATTCTTTCCATGGCTTTACATATAAGATTAGTGAGACTTATGGGTCTGTAGTTTCCTGGGTTTGTAGATGGCCTACCTTTGTGAGGAGGGATAACTGTTGCTGTTCTCCATTCCTGAGGCATGAAGCTTGTTGGGAGGCTACAGTTAAATAGTAATTCCAGAGGCCCTGATAGGTCATGTTTCATGCTATTTAGAAGGTATCCTGGGATACTGTCTGGGCCCACTGACACAGTGTTCTTGGTCTTAGAGAGAACATTAAGGACCTGTTTCCTAGTGATAGTAGGGAAGTTATATTTGATGGTATTTTCTAAGGGATGGTTGAGGGGGAGTGAGGGTTAAAGTTGGAGCTGAATTTATCAGCCAGTAGGTTTGCTATATCTTCTGGGTCATTATAGGTGACTCCATTTACAATGAGCTCTGCACACTATTGTATATTGCCTTTGAGGTTGCGGACATAGCTGAAGAATGCTTTGCATTTGTCTTTGGCCTGGGAGGCCAAACCTACCTTACATTTGGCTTTGGTAGACTTTATTTGTCCTCCGAGTTGTTTGTTTAGTTTGATTAGAGTACTTTTATTCTGCTAGGTGCTGCATCTCCTAATTTTTGCCATGATTTTCTTCCTTCTGTTATACAGCCTATTGATTTTGTGATTCCACCAGGGTGGCTTGGGTACAGCTGCCTCTACGCAGCTATTAACATGCTTGTACAGGGTTTCTATGAACAGTTCTGCATAGGCAGCAATGTTCTCAGAGTTTATGGTGGCTTGAAATTTTGCCAGGTTGTTATTTAATAGCAGAAGGTTAGCCTTAGAGTAGTTCCTGAATATTCCAGGTTTAGCTGGGGGGGGGCAGGTTTTATTTTTACTTCAAAGGAGACCATTTTGTGGTCTGACCTTACCAGGGAAGACATTACAGTAGGTGGTGGGCAGCGCTCACCATATTAGTGAGGACCAGATCCAGTATGGTTGTATCCCTAGTTGGTGTATTGACTATCTGGTCCATGGAGTTTGCGTTTACAAAATCTAGGAATCTCTGTGCCTGTATGTTTGGTGTCATACTGGATTCCCAATTAATAGCAGAGTAGTTATAGTTACCCATGTATATGGTAATGGGTTGGATGGTTATTGTTTCTAATAAGTTTAAAAACATGGTATGGGTTTCCTCAGTCATAGAAGGGGGCCTATAGCTTGCAAGGAAGTGATACTGGATTTTGCCTATGGTGACTTGAACATGGAGCAGCTCAAGTGCATTGTCCTGTTTGACCAGTCTTGAAGTATACATTTTTTTATGTAAATAGAGACACCTCCACTTTTAGTCCCCACCTGTGAAGTAGCTGGTCTAAATGTGTGGAGAGCATTATAACCTTGCACAGTTGGTGTGCTCTTTGTGGCTTTAAACCATTTCTCACTGGCCACACAGACATCACCGTTCTCTAGGGTGAAGAGAGGTTCTAGGGTGAGGAGTTTTTTGTTTAGACTCTTAGCACTGAGAAGTAATACCTTTAGATTTTCTTGGTTTTGATTTGCTGTGTCAGAAGTACTTTCAGTTTTGCATTGCCTAAAAAAGGCACTATGGGGGAAGACAATGTTTTAGCTAATATTCAAAAGCCTAGAGGGGAGAGGCACAGACCATCCCTCGCAAATCAGCATGGTCTGTTGACGATCTCCTTCCATGCTGACATATATTGCACCCCTTAGAATGTCACCAGAAACTAAGCCACTTATTAAAGTCAATCATCTTTTGTTTGTATTGCGGCATCATCTGTGGAGAAGGTAAAATGCTGCTCACTGCTAGACTCATACCAGCCTGAGACACATATTCTGAGAGCTCCATGATGTCTCTCTTCATATAATCTAGGGAGGTATGTCTCAGGTCATTTACTCCCACACGGACTCTGACTGAGTCATATTGGTACTTGTGGTCCAATGACCTGAGTGTGTGCGTAATGTGGCAACTGACTGTGACTTGCTCCTTACTCAGCCTGGTGAGAGGGACATCAGTGTGTCTCATGAGGGAGTCTCCAATAACTAGAATGTTTGATTGTGTGGTGGTTTGTCTTATGGGCTTAGAGGTAGAGGCTCCATGAGATATAGCTCTATATGTTGATGTGGGTGTTTTTTTTAAAAGAGTGCATTTGGGGCTGCGGAGGGTATCTGTTATGTGTACTTCATCTAGGAGGTTTTTGTGGTTTAGGAAGGTTACATTTAAGTGCCTTAGCATATGTCTGCTTTGAATTGTGTGCGATGGGTTCAGTGTGTGTACTACTGACAACCTTATTGACATTAGGAGTACTTTTATGAGAGAGGTTTGCCTCCAGTGGCATTGTGTAAATACTTCCCTCACATACCATATTAGTTTATTTGAGAATTAACTGGTTGTCAGTAAACATGAGGCAATTTCTACATTACATCAGGATGCCCATATCCACCAAGCTGGTAACGGAGACAGCGATAAAGTTCATATCCATGGCAACAGACCATTTTGTATTGATTAGACAATTGGAGTGAGAATATCAATCAATGTCAGGAATATCTAGTTTTCAACTATGGGGACAGTGCTTGTCACTGTAGGCTAGTTGTCCTGTGTGCAACTAGGTATTGGAGAAATTTCAATTGTTCTTTTACAGGAAAAATATCACTCAAGGTGTCTGAGTCTGTACAGAGTACTGCCAAACACTTTTGGGAACTAATACATAAACCCTGAAAATTTAAGGATGAAGTATTAGTAAGATATTCTGAAGTTAGAAACAAATCAACAGTACTTACTGAAAACAAACAATTAGCTTGTCAAGAATGATGAAAAGAGGGGAATTACATGAAAGGCTACTGCCTAGCTACTGCTAGCACTGGTCTCACCACATCTTCACTCTGCTGGGTTACAATGCTCCTTTGCTTCTTCTCTTACCAGAAGCAAATCATTAGCATCAATCCCAAGATAAGAATCAGGCCACAGCCTGTTTGGTGATCTTCAGTCTTGTCTCAGATAATGCAAGGGTCTGTAGGCTTGTTGTAGGCTTTTCCTGGTAGATGACTTGAATAGCAACCAGACCAATTAGGAACGTTAAGCACAGACACTCACTGTCCAACCAGAAACAGTCAGGAATCAAGGCACTCTGCTCCTTCAATCACCAGAAACAGAATATAAGCACAAAATTCCAAGTTGTCACCTATAAAGCAGTTATTAGGCTTTCTGGTGATCAGCAGTATCCAGGAAATAATGTCCCTGTGCTCCTTCTCTCACCAGGAGAAAACAGAAGCACTAATCCCAAGATGACTACTGAGAGGCAGAATGTGGGCTCTACAATAACTGGTGGTCTTGCAATAGATGTTTAAAGGTAAGATGAAAAAGTAGTTAATATCCTAAACACTGCAGTGTGCACTAAGCAGTTAGACATGAAAGGGGGTAACATAAGTTTTATCTGGCTATGTGGAGAGCCCCTAATTTTACAAGAGCAAGATAGACTGAAAGGGGATGGGCACTTTTGTATTCTGGTTCTATGGAATGCAGTGGAGTGTACAATAAATTTAAATAGATGAAGGTGAGTGATTTCACAAAATGATAATGTTGTGCTTACTCACACAAGCCAGTGAAAGGGGAGAGGGAAGGAGATATGTGATCACATTAAAATAAGGGTCAGGCAACTAGAAAGACAGTTGGGTTTAAGAACTCAATGAAAACAGGGTAGGAGGGTGGGAAAAATTAAAATTCTGTCTGACTTACAAGAGACACAGCTGTGGTCTCTTTCCAAGTTTTAATATGCAATTAAAAGTAGAACACAAGTAAAACACAGTGTAAAGAAACAAATCACAGTATACAAAATAGAAAAAAGCACTAAAATAATACAAAATTCAAGAAATCAAAAGCAAACTAACCTTTCTCTCACAGCAAGGTGTGGCAAAGTCTGAGCGAGCTTTTTCACTCAACCTATCTCTCACCTCTGTAACAAAGTTCCAGTACATGTCAAGCAGGTAGTATCTTGCCACATTGAAGATAAAACTAAATAACTGGATTGGCAGTTTCTCCTGGTCTATGTTGTCTTTTTCTCTTTGATGCTGAGGGGATGATGTTTGAATATTGTTTATTAGCGAGACTTGTTATATTTTATAGACTGATGGCGGCTTAAAGTTTCAGGAAGCAGTTTTCTGTGATGTTATACCAAAGACTTCTCTGTAGGAAGTAAATGGCTAGCAGTTTTTTGACATGTCCTTTTGTGACAGTCTGGAACTTAAGCATGGGGGAGTTAAGTGGAGATACAGCAGGTGCAGCCCCAGAGGGGACTCAGACACTGGTTACCAGGTACATGTTAATGTCTTTTCTATATATGTAATGATACCATCATTAATATTACCCATTGGCATATATAGCACCATTCATGGTATTTCTGTTTCACACCAATAGCTCCTTATGATGTGAAAATGTTATTTGATACTCACTTCTTCAACTAAATGATTTCTAGATTATTATTAATAAAATATAAAAGAACGAGATTTTAGAGACAAAATAGCACTGAGACTATATAATTAGGATGCAATGTAAGAGAGATAATAACCATTATTTGTTACTCATTAAGCATATCTTCTTAGTTTCCTTCATACCTTCTTAAATGGGTGAGTTCCGAGGCAGGAGATGGAACAAATGTGCCACCACTATCCTCATGAAATGCACTTCACTAAAGATGTTACTCGTTGTTTGTTAGTTAATATGAAAATATGCCGTTTTTGCACATTTACATTAATATTTCCAAAACCAGTAACTCTCAAACTATTGCAGGCTATCTGTTGCAGCCCTTGATACTGGAAAAATGTCAGTAACACTTGCACTCAGGGCTTACCTTAGCAACTGTAGGGCCTAATGTGGAACACATTAGTGGGGTGTCAAGCTACAATCATACCTAACACTGTCCAAGCCTGTCAGAGTACACATTATATTCTTCCTTGCTTTTACAATGATCACAGAGATTTGGATTTAATTTAAAATTTTATATCAAATTGTACAGCAGTTGATAAACAAATCAAAACATCTCACACTGAAAATAGATTTAGCATGAGCAACAGTAAATGTATGTTCCCTTTCAACTCACATTTATTGAAAATGCATGTGGTAACCCTTTAAAATGAAAAATACATGATGTGGTTTATAATCAAATAGCATATAGTAAAGCACTAATTAGCAGCTATGTGAAGGGTACAGAAATTCAAAATACAGACACATAATATTTGCTAACAGCCAGGTCCAACCCACTGGACACAAATGTCCCTTTTCAGGAGTCATCCAGGAGTAGTGGCTGATAAAGTGACTTGGTCAGAGTCACACAGTAGACAAACTAAGATTGAGGGAGTCAAATCCTGTACTACAGGATGCAGTTCATTAATAGCTTATAGCCTTACTCACCTGTACTAAGTGCCAGAAAAAACTGTTGTAGCCCAAACATAGGACATTTCACACTTGTATACTTTCAAAAAACAAGCTAAATTAAACATATATTCTTAAATTTTAACATTAATCTCATAGATGTCATGCTGTCTTATTTATTCACTGCCAAATACCAACCACATTGTCAACAGTCAACAAAACAAGTAAACCAAGGATCATACCCAAATAATATGGGTCATATTATGATCCTTGTGTTTACTACAATCTATATGCATGCATACACACACACAAACACACAACCATCAATTACAGTCCCTTGAATGACTGTGTACACATCAAATTTTGCTTATGATCAAACGTATGAACAAATACTTAAATCATAACCAAGAAGTGCATTTCTGCTATGAAAACCATACACCTCCATACCCTCCCATCCATTTAGTGTAAAAAGAGACAAACACCCAAAATCAGGAACAGATTTTATATATCAGCCTTATATACTTAAAAAATTACTTGTATAGCAGATTTTGCATTAGGAAACATTTTCTGAAGGAGTATGAAATCTGAAGCAAGCATGTTTGTCATTATTTAGTGACTGCAATCTATAACAATTTATCAGAAAACAACACGTTATAAGTAATGGATCACAAATATGAGGAAAAATCAATTAGAACTCTCCACAACCCTCTCAACATCTTAGCTCAAGAATCATTGACAAATAACCCAAATTAGGAATACATTTTAAATATTTCTGTTATAAAATTATAAAATTGCTGGCACAACATGCTATGTATTAGCAAGCATTTTCTGGAGGATGCAAAGTCTGAAACTTAGACATTTCTTATTATCTAGTGACTCTAATAAAGAACAATTTGCCAGAAAGCTATAAGTTTTACATGGGACAGACCAAAATACCTATAAACTTCTTAGATCAAGAATTCTGGGGGAAGTTTTCAGTATTATTTTATTTTTGTTATTTGTTAGCCAGGTAAACCCACTGGGAAAATTGTTTCTTTTTAGAGGTGGCACAAGAGCATTGTCTGGTTAAGAAACTTCTCAATGTCACGCAGTGGGTAAGAAGAGGTAGATGGATTTAAACCATGCACTTTTGACTACAGTAAACAGTTTGTTAACGGCTCAAAACCTTAAATGCAGACTACTTTAATTCACTTAAAAAGCTAACAGAAAGCAGGTTTTGTATCAACATGCATTTGCTGAACAATAAGAACTATGGAACTTTAATGACTGTCATTACTGAGTGACTAAACCATAGTGACTCATCAAAAAATGACAAGGTAAATAAAGTTAGTGAATGGGCTGCTTCTTGTATTCAAGGGTGCAGGGTATGATACTTTCTTGCCTATTATGTGACTCTGAAAAAGTCACTCAAGGCAGTTTTTCTGAAATGTGACTTGGCTAATAAATACACTAAAGGGACAATAGATAAAAGGGCAGGACAAAGATGTCCATGTGTTTCTGAATATAAGGACTATGAAACTCCAGTGACTGGATTTACATTACTTTTCTGATTCCATTCCTTCCACTTGTGGTAAGTGGGGTCTGTCAATCTTCTGTTTACCTAATCAAATGTCTTTTGTACATCTACTATCAACAGAACAGAACTGTGTCTTTGCTGTGATTCATCTATGAACACAGCACACTTGTGGAACACTAATATTCCAGAGTTTGCTGCTTGGGACAGCTCATAGCTAAGAAGACATGCAATACACATTGTCTTTGAATCCCCATACCTTTCCCATGACTGCTAAACAGCACTTTACTGTGCACTATTTGCCTATAAATTCCAGCCTTTGCATATTTATATTGATCCTAGTTACCTGTAATTGCAGATTTTACATGGTGTATATGTATTAGCTGCCTTCTGGGTACATATCTCTCTTGGAAATTAACTGAATTACTCATCTGATTAATTACTGAGTGATCATTGTTTGCTATTTTATAATTAGCATTGAGTAGTGATATTGGCCTATTAGTCATTACTGAATATTTCTCATTAATGGCTTTTGGAACTAAAATTACATTCACTAAGTTGTAATGCCTCACAGGAGTCCACACTGAAACTACACACTGATAGGCAATTTTAATAACTATGGAACTCGTTGCATTCCAAGGTTTTTATAAAATTCTGTTGGGATCATGTCTAGTCCTGAAACCGTGATATTTTTTATTATTTGTTTATTTATATTCTTACTTATAAATTTATTTATATGTTTACTGATTTATTTCCAGACTAAAACGGATTTAATGTAATATTTAATTATGTTATATTAACTCTGGTATGCCATACCTTATTTAAAATAATGTATTCTCTCATTGTCATAAATAAATTGGTTGTATACTGTTCCTAACAGCCTATACATTTTTGAATTGCCATGTTTGTATCTGTATACTGTTGATCATCATCTGTTACATTTGCAATATAATTACTTTGATAGATCTGCTACTAATCTGTTTTGTTAACAGTACACCACTGGTGGTTGTTTATAATATCTGTAATTTTTCTATTTGCAGAATTTTTATTTGCCTACATATTACATTTACATGTATGTGTTGTATGGTTTTCTTTAGAAACCATCTACTTTCTTTAGTATTTTGTAAAGTTAAATTCCATAAATATCATGAAAGCATCCAGCTTTTATTTTAATTTCTGTTTTTTGTTGTTTCTTCATTCTTCTATCCAGTGTTATATACCAGATTATTTTACCTAATACGTGTGAGTTGAAAGTTAACTCCTTTAACTAAAGTGAAGTTTCATGAGTAGTATTATGTATTCAAAACATTTAATTTGGTTCCTTACTTCCTGTATAAAAACTTGGCCATTTAAATATTTCAGATTTAAATTATACATATTCTATTGTTTGTTTACTGTTATCTTTAAATATGTCTTTGAGTATTCTAAACAAAATCTCAACTTAATTTATTTCCTATATGGTCAGCCAGGTCATTAGAAGTTGAAATAAAATCTATCATTGGAAAAGATTTACTTTAAATCAATCTATATGCATTATGTTTTCTTCTTTATAGTTTTTTATTCTCAAGTGGTCAATAAGATGCTATTTATACTTTGTGTTATAAGTGAGCCTTACAATATCCATTAGCCCTTGTTGCTATCTTGTCCTTTTCTTACTTATAACTATGTTGAAGGCTTCTTGTATTATTATTTTTAATATTGTTTTTGAGACCTATTCAAATCTTTGTTTATGATTTGCATGAACTAGCATTAGCTGAAAAGGGGATATATAGCAAATCAGCTGTATACAATTTATATTTCCTTTCATTTGGATCATTAGCATTCTTCCCCTTTTACCTTTGTAACCTTATATGTAGATCTTGTTAAATAATAGTTGAATGGCTACTCCCACTTTCTAGAATTTTCTAATTTCTAATGTACCAATTTCATAAAATTTGTCTCTAGAATTTGGTGTTTCTGAAAACATTTTAATTTAGTTTTCTTATACAAAGCTATCTCTTTTTTATTGAATTACTAAGCACATTAATACAGAATAGGTAAAATTGTAATTCTATTTTATAAGTCATCCATATTGCAGTTAAAGGTTCTGTTATTTATGTTAATAAAGCCTAACAACCATACCATTACCACTTCCCATGAAAAGACTCCTCCTGAAACACATGAAAGGCAAAACAAAAAGTACATCTGTTTAAGTTAAACTTACCATAGCAGTAGACATTTGAATGATCTCTGCTGCAGTAACTGCTGCTATATTAGTTATATCCTGCCAAGAATATAACAGCTTGTTAGTTTCCAAAGCTTCAGGGCATCTTCCATGTGCCCAAACTGACAAACAACTTGAGATGAACTGACTAAAAGAAAAGTTTGGGTACAAAGCCCTTCATAGCTTTGCTGCCAGAAGACAAAGGGAGGCTGAGCCCTGATAGGACTATGCCAGGAACAAAAAAATGTAAATGTCCAGACCCTGGCATAAAAGATACACCAAAAACAAGGCGGGGTGGAGGAAGGGAGGGAGTGGTTACTGCAGCAGTGATCTTTTGAATATGTACTGCTATGGTAAGTTCAACTTACACAACTGTACTATGTTCTTCATATTGTATAGATAAATTACCTTAGCAAACTACATTTGGCATGTAGGAGAAGAGTCCAGGAAACTCTGGAGAATGGTCCTAGCAAACCTTGATCTGGACCTAGAGAAGGAATCAAGCTTATAGTGCTTTATAAAAGTATGTACAGAGGACCATGTAGCAGCGTCTAGAATATTTCTAGAATCCAACCCTTTCCAAAAAGCCATAGATGGAGCCAAGTCCCTGGAAGAGAGGGCCTTGACCCTGCCTGGAATAGATGAGTTTCCATGAGTATAATAAAAGGTAATAGCCTTAGACAACCATTTGGAAATAGTCTGTTTTGCCACAGATTGTCCCTTCTTCTAATCTTCACAAGGAATACACTACTGATCCAAAGATCTGAGAGATATAGTTCTGTCAAGATAATACCTGAGTTGTCTGTGGACACCATGGTATGGAGCATACTTTCTCCCTCAGTTGGTATGGAGCATACTTTCTCCCTCAGTTTCAGATTCAGTAGAGAAATGGGGAAATGGATAGTTTGGCTTAATGTAAAATTGGATACCACTTCAGGCATAAAATAATGATTAGTTCTCAAAGAAATCCTATCCCTATGGAAAATGAGGGTGGGCTGACACACCATAAGAGCTTGCAACTTAGATACACTTCTTGCAGAGGTCAGAGCAATCGGTAAAACTGTATTCCATGTTAAGAACCTCAAGTCAGCCAGATTAGCTTGTTCAAATGGAGTAAGTATTAGTTTCTCTAGCACCAAATTAAAATTCCAAGGAGGAACCTCCAGTTTACTTGGCAGCCTGTTATGGAAAAACCCTTTACTAAACATTTTGACATGAGACTGGCTTAAAGGAGGAGGATCTATGGGCAGACATACTGAAACAGCTGATAAATGAACCTTGACAGAGGAACAAGAAAAGCCATAAAATAGCAACTCACACAAATATTGTAAAGCCAGAGAAAAAAATACCCCTAAATGGTTACTGATTATGTTGTTGGCACCAACTAGAAATTCTTTTCTATTTGCTAATATATGATTTTCAACTAGCAGGCTATCTTACCCCCATTGCAACCTGCTGCATGTCCTTCGTAAACAAGTGTCTAAAAGGAATTAAGACCTTATCATCCAGTCGGTCATTTCAAAATTTTTGATGTTGGAGTGTATCAAACATCCCTGTTCTTGTGTGAATAGAGCCAGTCTGTGAGGAAACTTGTGTTAATTGCCCTTGTCCTGTTCCAAAAGAATGGGAAACCACAGTTGTCTGGGGCAGAAGGAAGTCACCATGATTATCTTGGGGGATTCTTTCTGAATCTTTAGAAGTACCCTGGATATTAGTGGAAAAGCAAACAAAAACATTCCTGTCCAAAAAAAAAAAAAAGAAAAAGAAAGGAAAATGCATCTGTCTTCCAGGCCTTTTTGCATAGACTCCTGGAAAAGACTCTTGCCAGTTGACTGTTCAAACAGGAGGTAAAAAAGGTCTACCTGAGCAGCTTCCCACAGATGGATCAAATGCTAGAAGACCCCCCTGATCTAGTTTCCATTCATTAGGGTCTACCCTGGTCCTGCTCAGCTTCTCTGGCACATAGTTTTGCTTTGACAGAATGTAGGATGCATGGAGAATGAGATTGTGTTGTGAAGCTATATCCCAAGCTGACATGGCTAGTCTACAAAAGGGGTATGACCTGGTTCCTCATTGCTTGTTAATGTACCACATGATTATGGTATTGTCTAAAACTACTTTGAAGAGGTTCCAGGGGCCAAAGGGGGTTCAGAGAGTTGAATGCCTTGATCAGGGCAAGCATCACCTTGTTATTTATGTGCCTGTATCTGTCCTTGGTGTCCCACACCCCTGCACTTTTATCCCTCCTGAAATTGCTCCTGAAGTAAAGTCTGAAGCATCTGTGATGATTGACCGCTTTAGATCAGGGAGTGAGAAGGGAAGACCTGGATTTTAGGATATCTGTTGTCTCCACCAAAATGTTTCTGTTATGACAAACCCCAGCACTGAAATTTGAAAAATAAATGGTATTGATGCTGGGACCAAAGAGACCACTATATCTTTCTCGTGTGGAGACTTGCCAGGGATATCATGAGAATCATAGATGTTAATGCCACAAGACCATAAATACTGAGTAATTCCCTTGCAATGACTGAAGTCTGAGTGGAAAACCTTAGAAACAGATCTAAATAGGGATCTATTTTTTCCTGTGGAACTGAGGTGTCAAGTTGGCATCCCAGGAACACAATCCTGTGTGAAGGAGCTAAGAAAGACTTTTGAATTTTTTCTTGGAATCCCAGCTTGTGCAAGAGATGTCTCCCAAGACAGAAATTCCTAACACTTTGAATAACACTCTGTAAAGATAAGCAAGTCATCTAAATCCTGAAAATGTACCTGTAGCCTGCATTGAGTTATAACTGGAACTAGACACATTGTGAACACTTTTGGTGCAGTGGATAGTACAAAGGTTAAGGCAGAGAACTAATAAAGTGTTCCATACATGCAAAACTTTAAGAAACGTCTGAAGTCTGCATGAATAGGAATGTGACGATGTGCATCTTATAAGTCTAGTGTCACCAGGAAACTTGAATGAGAAAGAAGTGGTAAAAGGTTGTGAAGTGACATTATTTTGAGTTAGGGCAATATCACAACAAACATGTTTAGGAAAGAAAGATCCAGATCTGGTCTCCAAGCATTTTCTTTCTTTGGCACTACGAATATCCTTGAATAAAAAACCCTTACCCACTTGTGAAGGAGGAACTTGTTCTCTCAGTCCTAGGACCAACATGTGATGAAGCTCAGGTGGAAACAAAAGTATCTGAGTTGAAGGATGAGAAATGACAAGTCTATATCATAACATCGAAGATGCAAAATGTCAAATGCTCACAAGAGCAAAAAATGTCGAAACTCGAATTCGGTATTGTGGGGGGCTGCTCACACCCCTTGCTAAATATATATGCCAACTCCGAGATTGAACTACAGTGAGGAAAGGGCAAATATCCCAATCTTCACTGTACTGCGATCTCAAAAATGGCCCCTCAACATTTCGGCACTTTCTCTGTTGTGCCGTTCAACATTTTTATTTTTTGATAACATGATATAGATCTGAAATGACCACCTGGAAAAGAGGAATTTCCTCCCACTGCCATCTGTAATCTTGATGTATGAAATTCAGAACCCATTTCTCTGAAGCAATCTGTTGCCAAAGAGGAAAATGGGGATTAAAACTTTCTGGAAGAAAAAAGGGGACCAGGATGGAAGTGGGTCACAAAGTCTATTGAATACTCATTCAAACATATTGGACTTTCCTTGGTTTTCAGCGGTTAAAGACTTCTTTTTGGAATTACCTTGCCATTTCTTCTTAATCATCTATTTACCTGAATTCTGTTGAGATTTTAATCTGTTTTTTGCCAAAAATGGAAGAGGAGAAATAAAATCCCTTGGGCAATTTGGAAAAGGAGAGATGAAAACTCTTAGGGATTCTCTGGATCAGCTTGCCCCTTTTATAACACTTTTTGATCAGCTCTGCAGCAGATGGGCCAAACACTTAATCTCCATCCAAAGGAGAATTTAAAATGTCATTTTTAACATAATCTGGAAGGTTCTGATAATGCAGCCGTGCAAACCTCCTTAAAACAGTACCAGTGGCCATAGCCCTGATAGAAGTATCAACGGAGTCATACATACACAACAAACAATGAGTAGTGACTTATGCAAAAGAAGAAACTAAGTTATTTAAAGCAGATTTTTCCTCACAAGATGAAACTGCAGATAAAATATTCCTCACATGTTCACAATTTGTTAAAACAAACTTTAACATATGAACCTAACAATTCAAAATTCTGAAAACCAACGTTGCAGAAGTATAAATTTTTTTCCCATACCTATGTATAATTTTCCCATCTTTATCAGAAAGAGTGGGATTGGAATTTACTAAATGCTTAACAGTAGTGGGATGAACTATGACTAGTGAATAAAAATTTAAAAGACTAAGGAATTGTATACATCCTATCTGCCTTTTTAGGGGCAGCTAGCAGCTAACAGGGAAATTGCAGGCAGTAACACACACACACACACACACACACACACACACACACACACACACACACACACACACACACACACACACACACACACACACACACACACACACCTTCTAAAACTAACAGAACAGGAAGAATGGGTGAGGGTTCTGGAAAATCCTTCTATAACAACTCATAGTATTTTCTGAGGGACTGAGAAACATCAGTGTTCTCCCACTGAAAACACTGGCACATTCTTAGACTAGTCTTAGAGAAAAAGATACCCCAACATGGAGAACCAGAAACTGAGCTCTCTTCCAAGTTTGAATTAGAAATCTAGAGGAAAAAAACATGAATCCATCCCTGCATCTTCCTGTTTAGATTCAGAATCTTGAATCTCTTTAGGAGTAAAGGAATCACTCTTTTATACTAGAAATTACTTTACAAGAAGGATCAATAGCCTGAATTAAATCCTGAGCCCATCCCAGTCAAATACTCCTGTCTAAAGAAATTTGAGTAGGAGTAGATACACATTTGGTTTTCTGTTTCTTTTTATTACAAAAAAATGTGGCAACTGTGTGATTAATGGCAGCAGCAGCTTCCCCAGCGCTAGGTACAGCATTCTGACACAACAAGGAAACCTTCCCTGTTCTCTTTCACAGGACAGACAAGAGTGGCTCTCCCTCTGCCCACTGAGGGGACTCCAACAGCTGCAGAGGACATGGCCAACTGCCGGTCCATAGTAACTGTAGGTGCTACACCAGAGGGATATGGGGTACAAGATGAGTGGTCTGAAGTACAACAAAAGGCCACAGCAGAGTCACCCACCTGTGACTGAGACAAATTGCTAGTCTGCTGTGGTGGCAAAGGGTGATTGACTAACTTTTTCTTTTTATGGCCGGAAGAAGGACTGACCATGGGACAGGTAGTCTGTTCCATGGTCAAGTTGAAAATGACACCTCTTTCCTGGGGATGACAAGCAGCAAATACCAGTAAAACTAGCAGAGCACAGCAGTTTCTCCACATTAAATATATTTTCAGCTTTTTCAGTTAAACACTACTTTTAAACTAACAGAAAAAAACGAGTGCTACATTTAAGAGTATGTTACAGTCTTGAGACAATCTGTTCAAACACAGCACTCCTAGTTTTAAAATAACTTCCCTGAAGAGAAAAGAAAAAAAATCAAGACATTCACCGAAGGGCACTTATCTGCCCAGCAGAGGAAAGCACAAGCTGACTGTCAATCTTCAAAAGCCCCTCAGGAGAGTACTCTTCAGTGGCAGTAAAGCTCTGAAGGGGTTCATGCCCAAACATATCATTTAGTAAGCTCCGCTCGAGCTGCCTGACAGTTTGGGTGCATTGACATTGACTTGAACCTTTGAGAAGATGTAACCCATATAGCTAAGGCTACTGCAGCAGTGATCAAAATGAGGTATATTAATCTTTAAAAAAAAACACTTAGCTTCTGAGTAGTAGACTTCTGAGACTTTGATTTGGGAGAGAGGTAAATATTTTAGTTGAATCTTTTAACTAGTTTATCAATGGACTGTTTATAGTGAAGCTGTGTTACTAGCTATTTTTCATCCAGCAATAGTTGAATCCATATGAATTATGTAGTCATGTAATAAAATAAACTGTAATATTTAATATACTTACATATATGTACTAAGTATTAGAATATACCAGAAAAACCACCACGATCAATAGTCTACTCTCAGTTATACTTTGTAGCTCTATTCACTTATTTGAGTTATATTTCCTTTGAAGGATATTTGTTTGTTTGTATTTGTTTTCTCCGTGGACCATTTTCAGACTCAGCCCAGGAGTGATGTCTGGTTAACTGATTTTTCTCAGAACTCATTTCAGTAAAAGTTGTGATTAGTAGAAATTGCAACATTTGCAACTAAAATGGGCCTGCTGAGTTTTCTGTTGCTGTGACCCTCAAGCATTTTTTGAAGGGAGTAGTGTCCTCAAACCAGTCATGTGGAAGGCCCACCCACACCCCCCTTATCTAGCAGAATCTACTCAAGAGTCACAGCAACAGTGGGAAAAGCAGCAGTCCCAATTAATATGTGCTTTCACTGAAATTAGATTTTTGACAAATTGAATGGTTCCTTATATAAGGTACAAATGGTTTTGCTGAAAACTATTACACAATGTGTTATGACCATGGAGTTCTGGAAATTGGTGTACTGTCATTCCATTAAGCCTCTTAAAAATGAAATACCACTGAAATCATTCAAGTTTATTTTATAAGACATTCCCTGCTTCTAATATCTGTGAGAAATAGGAGATACACCTTTGGTCATAAACTAACAGCAAAGCATTTCTTACAGTACAGCTTATAAAGTCCAAGTTCTAAACAACTGAAAACTGTTACACAGAGCTAGCTTCCTATAAGTACTGTACATTCTGAACTGTTGACTGAGCATATCAATTACCATGCTGACTTAATCTTTAAATACGTATGATACATGTATTAAAACAAATCTATAAATATAATTCCTGGTAAGGAAAAATAAAGAAAGAGGTGCACGTTTAACTTTTCTTTATCAGCCTAGTACTTATAGTAAATAAGTTTTTGCTTTAACCAGCTTACATCATGCTAAGCTCTGTTTCTGTTATGTCTCCTTTCTAATTAACATTGCCAAATGCTTCCCTTCAGAATTTACGAAAATAGTGTACAGGGTCTTGGGTTTAAGCCTTGCAGAGGCTGTTTATTTTTATGAACCTATACCCTGGGGATCACTTCAATGGCTCTGCTGGACAGAGGCACAGGGAACTAATATAAAGGGAGGTGAAATCCAACACATTCCGGCTAGGCTTATAAATGCCTTCGGGCAGATAGCCTAGAACCTACCTATGACCCTATGAACCTATGAACAATGAATTAATACAGTGCTAAAAGCTTGATACAATGCTATATTTTTTGTGAACATTCAAGAGGACTATCATTCCTTGAATCTCCCAAAATATAGAAAATCTCTACAGTCAAGCTTATTTAATATGAAATTCTCTGCAACTAATATCTATAAAAAAATGGAGATGTGTTTATAAGCTAACAGAAAAACATCTTTCATTACTGTTTGGCCACTGCTCTTAACATTCTACAAGCTGTATGCATTATTAATAGTTCAGTATCAATAAATCTATAGTGATGCTGTACTAAGCCACAACATTTATAATATACAGACTAAGGTAATAATGCAGTTATGACTGCAGGTAAGGAAGAATAATGAATGTGCTAAAAATTTTTATATGGGGAGGTTTATGTCAACCTAAGCATTGTTTCTGTGGTCATTGCCTTCCAATTAACTTTTTTCTGTATACTTTTAGCCCCATGCTTGTCAACCATCAAGCCTTTCCATACTAACCAAGACTTCCACAAATTTGGAGGGGACTATCAAACATGAAGCCAAAAGGTTGCCTGTACCCACACTGGCATCCTGGCAATAAGGATATTTTTCTTTATTTTTAAGTACCTAGCCCTTCCCCTTGGGCAGGGGGCATGCAAGCATGTCATATGGGGGGGCTACTATGCCTCCTCATGCACTTGTACATTTCCATGTATTTGCTGAGTATATTCATGGCTTGGTGAGCTATAAACACACCCTAAGACTACCCAAAAACATTGGTGCCTTGACTGAGAGATTGCTGCATAGGATAGTCCTATTCTGCACCTCCCCTGAGGATAGGTATGCCCAAACTCTGCACACCAGCTCCAACAAGCATCAGTGCCAATAAAAGTACATAATTCACCTGTGTCATAGTCAGGAGTTTATTCGTCTATACCAACAGAGCTAGCTATGCATTCTAATTAACTTTATCAAATGCTTTACTTTATATGTTAAGAAAGCACGTTCAATTAATACTCTGCTAAGTACTTTGACAAAATACATGCAGCGTGTTTTACTTGCTCTTTGCCCTAAGGAAATTTACATAGTGTAATGACATAATCTGAAGTAAGAAAAACCCAGAAAGCTGTAATTACAAACAACATGGTTATACTGAGAAACAAGAAGCGTTACATTTCAAAATAAAATAACGTGCATGCTGTGTTCCCAATTCATTCTGTTATTTCTAACACTTTCAGTCTTGACGTCTTAGTTATATTCAAAAAGTATCCATCTATGAGCAGTTTGTTTGGATGTGAGTTTAGGAAGTTGCCTTCTTTTCTACATAGTTTCAGCTCGAAGGACTTGATACAGCTGTGTGTTTTGATATTGCACAATTAGGTGTATGCTTTCCCAATCAATATGTGCGCCAGTATCTTACTACAATCAGTTCTTGTGGAAAATTCCACAGTTACAGCTTTTGATCTGTTTTCAGCTGCAAAGAGGATTTTCATGGATCTGTGGGCCATGTCTACATGTATTAAGGCTTCACATTCTTCACAGGCTTTCTGTAAGAGCACTCAAAATGTCTGGCAGATTACGAGTGGATTTGCTCCTTCTGTTCAAGAATCATAATTATGAAAAATAATTATTTACTTGTATTTAATTCTAAGTAAATAAATTTCATGCAACTGTTTAGTTTTTTTTTTTTTGTCTTTATTAATACAAATCTTTATTTTGCAAATCTGAAAGCTTAACTTTTTCATTATTATTATTTGAGTTAATCATTACTGGTTCTAATTGCGAACTTGTTTTGGCAGTAGTGTTTTTATTTGCATAATTTGTTGTTGTTATTGTATGTTTTTACTTGTTCTATCAAATCTTCATTGTCATTAAGGGTGTTGCCAATACATTAATGAGAACCATATTCATAGGTACCAGAAGCTGTTGAAGACTGGGGGTGCAGAGGGTGAGAGGGGCACTTAGTGATCTAAAAAGAGCAATTATTTTTAAAAAACTATTTACTACCACAACATAGGTTCACTTAGAGGACATTTTAAGCTTAGCCAATTTCCCTTTTGATGCTAGAATTAACATTTCCTGATTGACCTTACCTATCCCATGGCTGATAATTGTACATTAGTCCTAGCAAGAATAACTGTGATCATACCATAGATAATTTGAGGGGACTCATGTAAAGAATGCAGCATTTAGGAACTGCCTGTATCCATTAGTGGCACTGAGGGGCAATCCTGGAGTACATTTTCTATTCCCCATCCTTAGATCCAAGTTGCATTTCTATATGGACAGGGATGAGCTTTGTTTTACTTGAATGGATAGTCTGTAACCCCCTGCCACTCCAGCAGCAGCCCCTTCCACAGCCACTCCAGTGTTCCATTACTTGGCTATTTCTCCTCAGTTACCATAAACACTGTTCAAACCTATCACCATGCATACTGTTTTCTTATTTACTTCTACAATGGTTACAGAAATTGAAATAAAATAGCACACACACTGAGCCTTTTGCTAAACAAACAATACAGTCTCACAATGAAAACAGACTTAGCATGAGCAGTAAACTTCTGTGCCCTTGAAACTCACATTCATTGAAAGGGCATGAAAGCCCACATTCATTTTGCATCTGGCCAGTGGAGGACTAAGCTTACCTCTGGGCTGTTTTCAAACCATAGGTTTCTTACACATTTTTAGGGCCATGTATACACATATGTGTTCTTTGATTCACCTTCCTGATTGCATTAAATTATATCCTTGTATAATACAGCACCACTTGTTAGAATGTGTTTTAAATTTGTAGTTTTGAACAGTCTTCTAGTAAGCAATGAAACAAAATGTATGAAGCAATAATGCCAAAACTACCAATTTCAGAAAATGATCACCATAAAAGGTCACTCAAAATTCTGTCATTGCAATCCACCAATATCAGTAAATACACAAAATCTATGCAGAAGTCTTCTAAATAATTCCACGTTAAAGGGATCTGTAACTAATGAAGTGGCTGCTGCTAGCAAACAACTTTTATATTTCATTGCTTCATCTACAAATAAAGTGGCTGTTGCCCTTGAAGAATAAATTGCCTGTGTTACATTAAAAATGATAAGCTAGTAATATTACTATAGGGAATGGATGGCAAACTGATAACAGGCTCATAGTTACTAGGGAAATCCTCCAGAGGAGGACATTCACAGGACTGTAGAATCCACTCCCTGTAAAGTACAACACAGTACAGTATCAACAATCCATCTCCATACTGTGAAAGTAGAACCCACAGCCTTCTGCATCAAAGCAAGTATACTACCTGCTGTGCTACTAACAATACAAGCAGACTTGCATAAGCAGCACTCAACGTCTCTTCCCCTGAAGCTCTCAGCTCCTTGTAAATCCTCACTCGATTCCTTGACTCACAAGCGATGGTATGGGTAGAGAATTCAGGCTATTTCTTGTACCTAAGTTACAGGGTTAGAGCCTGAGTATCACTAACCACCAGGTATACCTAACTGGGGCATACACATACACACACACACACACACACACACACACACACACACACACACACACACACACACACACACATAAAATCCCCAGCAGGAGCATCTTGATACCAGCAGCACATTATTGGAGAGGCAGCAGCATGTATCTGAAATCTCCTTGCGTGCCTAAGTATGCACTTTATTTGTGTATATATATATATATATATATATATATATATATATATATATATATATATATATATACACACACACACATATATATATATATATATATATATATATATATATATATATAGGGTCTATATTAGATAAACGAAAGTTTATCTTACTGAACGCTAACATGAGCGAAAATCCTGGAACCCGAAAACGGAATTGTGAGATCGCAGTACATTGAAGATGGGAATATTTGCCCTTTCCTTACTGTAGTGCGATCTCAGAGTTGGAATATATATTTAGCGGGAGGTAGTGCAATCTCAGAGTTGGAATATATATTTAGCGGGGGGTGTAGGGGGTACAGCCTCCCACAATTGCAGTTTCGAGTTTCGGGATTTTTGATAATGTCAGCATTCGGTAAGATAAACTTTCATTTATCTAATATAGACCATATATATATATATATATATATATATATATATATATATATATATATATTTATATATATCCTTTTTTCCTATCCAGACCAATCAGTACTGCAATGTGCACACTACTCCAGCCTCCCCCCATAGTAAATATCCAACCTCAAGATCCTGAGGATCCTAGGTCTATAACACCAATATAGCCTCCAACCATACAAAGTAATGTCATTACTCTCTCCGCTATCCCTCATGCTATTTCCATAGTTCCTCTCCATTTATGAAAATCAATCTTACCTAGGATTTCATCACCCAAAATCTCAAACTAGCCCAGATGTTTCGAATAATACAGGCTACCCACTAGTTACAACTATTACCAACTCCTTAACCACAAAACACTATCAGCCAATTAGACCCACATACATTAGCTCAAAATCTAAATACTATCAAAAATGTATAAACAAAATCCTTAAAGGTACAGTAATTATATGCAATAACCTGGCAATGGATGGAGATGTTCATCCAAACCCTGTCCCTGCCATCTTAGATAAGGCAACTTCCATTACAACTAACCCAGTTGAATCACTATCTATTAATAAGGCCCCCAACTCTCTCCTGATCTGCCAACTAAATATACGAAGCATAAATACCAAAGTACACAATCTGCATGACTTCCTACAAGTCCATTCCCCTGACATTCTATACCTAACTGAAACCTGGCTGAAACCACCAATTTCAGATAATAAAATCCTACCACCTGGGTATAATATACTTAGACTCAATCGCTCTACCAGGAAGCGGGGGGCAGCTGTACTTTTCAAATCTACACTGAATGTTACTTTAGACCCCAGTCAACCACCCCAGGTCAACAAAGCAGAAATAATTGCTACCAAGCTCCAAATTAACAAAAACAAATGTATAAATATAGTCTGCGAGTACATTCCACCAGGGAATAATACCATTTCCCTAGAAGACATCCTCCAATGGTTAGCTAGTAACTATCCACAAGAAACCATTGTACTAGGAGACCTTAACATCGATTGGAACACTTGTTCTTCTCAATCTCCTACCACACATGTAAACCTCTATGGATTCACATAGGTTTTATCCACTCCCACCAGGATAGGAAAACTTAACCAAAAAGATAGTATACTAGATTGGATACTAATCAATAGCCACCACCAAATGTATTCTTCAGGGGCCATCCCTGATGACCTCAGTGACCACTTTCTTAGCTTTATCTGCAAGTACAAATCTGATTACTCTCAGCAGCCCACCTACAGAACATACAAAATAGTAAAAGCTTCAATCCTAGTAAGTTTCAGGACGAACTTAAAGCATGCAACTGGGCAGCCCTAAAGCACCTGCCCCTAGACGAAGCTGTTTCCCACTTTAACAAGAAATTCCTCACCACCCTCGATTCTCATGCTCCCACTCGTTCCACGAGGGTAAAAACAAAAGCTGCCCCGTGGCTCTCTAATGAAACTAAAACAAAAATCATAGTCAGAAATAAGGCATGGGCAACATGGCGTGCTGCAAAAGACCCTATAAATCAAACCAAATTTAGACAACTAAGTAATGAGACAAAACAAGCTATTCTATTAAATAAAAAAACTACTACCTCCATCTCCAACAAGGGAACCAAAATAACTCCCAAAAATTCTGGGCAGGGATAAATTACTGCACCCAGGTCAAACCACCACTCCACCTCCCTCAGCCTCTACTGATAAACTACCAACGGATGTTGCTAACACCTTTAATAATTTCTTTACTGAAACCATCCAAGCCCTTGCCAGCCAAATACCCTTTAACTCCTCTAATTCACTGGATAGCACTCCCATCTCCCAGCCCTCCTTTAGCTTCCAACCAGTCTCTACATCTTTCATTTGTTCACTACTCAAAAAATTAAAATGCACTACCCTAGCTGCAGACCTTCTCCCAGCTGAATATTTGCAAAAAGCTGCTGATACCATAGCGTACCCCATTTCCATTCTAATTAATCGGTCCATATCAGAAGCCTCAGTCCCTTCTATCTGGAAAATATCCCGTGTCATAACCCTCCATAAAGGTGGTAACTCTACTGAGTTATCCAGTTATAGACCCATAGCCATCTTATCACCTCTGGCAAAAATAATAGAAAAATGCATCTATAAACAACTCCTGTACTTTCTAACCCAAAACAACTTACTGGCTAACTCCCAGCACGGCTTCAGGCCATATCATAGTACTATCACAGCTCTCCTCACCTTCTCTAATGCTATAAACTATAACAGGAACAACAACAAGTTATCTTCAGCCCTTTTCTTGGACTTGTCCAAGGCTTTTGACATGGTTAACCACCATCTTCTCATCAACACCCTGACAACAATGTCCCTAGGCAATCACTCTCTCCGATGGTTTGAATCCTACCTGAACAATAGACAACAATCCATCTTATGGCAGAACAAACTCTGAAACCTCCTACCCAACACTCTAGGTGCCCCACAGGGGTCTATCTTGGGACCACTTCTGTTTTCCATTTTTATCAATAACCTCCACAAAGTCATCCCTGAAGCCATCTGCATTCAATATGCAGATGACTCAACGTTGATCTGCACTGGCACCTCACAAACAGAGCTGCTATCAATAACTCAGAGTACTTTCAGTCTAGTAGAGAACTGGCTTGCCGCTCGTTGTCTGATTCTAAATCCTAATAAAACAAAGCTCCTAATTTTCACCCCCACGTAAAGATCTACGGCGTTATCTCTCTCCATTAAGGCTAATAACGGTACCATAATCACTCCAGATGCCAATACAAAACTGCTAGGAGTTATTATAGACAACAATCTTAAATTTGATGTGCATGTCAACAAAACTATCAAAACCATTAACAGAAAACTGGGCTCACTATATAGGATAAAGCCATTCCTTACCCCATATGCTAGGACTTCCATTGTCCGCTCCCACCTACTCTCTACTCTCTACTCTGCTTCCCCTCTGCTTGCCAGCCTAAATAAAACTGATCTTAAACTCTCAAGCTGCTATAACAACATATCAAGATTTGCAACTGGTCTACCCTACAGAACACATCATTGTAAAAATCTAAATTATCTCGGATGGCTAGAGCTCCCCAGGCAGATTCAGTATAATCAACTCATTGTGGCTCACAAAGCACTTAACCAACCAGATAATACACCTGCCCTATAAAACATCATCTATCCCCACTCCAACTCCAGATCACTCTGGTCATCTAATAGACTATTAGTGCAAACTATCAAATCAAACAACTCAGCTGGTGACTCCCTGTTCGCCAACTCTGCTGGCAAAATTTGGAATTCCCTTCCTGCCAACATTACCCTAGATACCACCATATCTCAATTTAAAAAAGCTCTCAAGGAATATTTCAAGTCTCAATGGATATGTCCCTGCTCCAAGCTTGACTAAATCTTTATGTATACTGGTGTACTAGTTCTATGTCTGTAAGTGGTACTCCAATATCTTTGTTATGCCAGTTTAGAAGATTGTTAGACTGTATAAATTTAACTGAACTATAAAATGTGTTATATTTGTATAAAGTTAACTAGACTGTAAAATGTGCTATATTGGTATAATGTTATGATGACTCCTATCTATATGTCCATTGTAGTGATTGTATATATAGCCACCTTTGGAGCTTTTCTCCCCGAGCCTCCGCTGAAAATGGACATGTATCCAGTTGGACTATCCCAGTCAACAAATGTAAAATAAATAAATTTAAAAAAAATGTATATATATATATATATATATATATATATATATATAAAATGCAACAGGTTGAAGTAGGGCATGTGACAGAGAAAGGAGAATTTTCTTTCCACAAGATATAATAAATATCAAGCTGTATGACTTGGTCTTGTAGCTGAGGCCAGTGTTTTGCATTACTAAAGCATGGGCATTCTGAATTTGTGGAGCAACTATAAAAAGTGAAAGGAAATATGTCTGAGATGTCTTAACCTATGTAGAAATATCTAAGCTAGAGAGATGTTGCGGCTAAAATATATCCTAGCAATGAAGAAGTAAAAGCAGAGGCAGAGGAAGAGGCGAGTTCAATAGCACAGGTCAGGCTTATTGTAGTGAGACTGTAAGTGATAGCATTTGGGATGTGGGGCAAGGTGAGAATAAATAGATATAACCAAATGGTTGACCATATTGTGTCTCAGTAATTGCAGCAAATAATCATTTGAGACTAATACAGAGGAAGAAAGGCTAAAAAGTGATTATATGCTATGTAGCTTTATTAATCTAACTCAAATAATAGAAGTGAAATGTTTAGGAAATGACCCAGCAAGTCTAAGATACTGTAGTTTAACAATACGAGTAATTAAGTCAACCCTCCAAAAGACACTAAAGTCATGCAGTTGAGTCTGCTTTAAAGTATTTAGCAAAATAATCTGAGTGACACACACTTGCTGGTTCATTTCAGTGTTGTTGGATCATAGCATGGAAGAGGTAATATTCAGTAACATTAACAGACAGAGGTTATGAAATACGTTTAAAATATCTAGTGGTGTAGAAAGAGCCTGGAGTTCAAAGACTGAAGCTATTATTTTAGAAATTAGGGTGACAGCAAGAAAATGGGATGAAGTTTGAAACAATACTGAAAGAATGTAGACAAGACAGCACTGAGAGAAGTTATAAGGTGACAGGATGAACTTAGAAAGAGATGATGAAAAAGAGTTTTTGGGGTAGGTACTGTATGGTATATGCAGGAAGTGCCGTGGAGGTGGAGTTAAATAGAAGCAAGTACTACAGAAACAGGAGACTAGTGACTAAAGAGCTAGTGTAGTAAATGTTTGCTAGAAGGCAATCCATATTACAAGGAATGTGTAATCCAGTAATAAAAGTTCTGTTAAAATCCAGAATTTAATGAAAAGAATGAAATAAAACAAAATAAGAACACAGATAATAAAAATTAAGTACCTTGTCCAAAGATAAGCGCTTTCAAATAGTTCTTCTTCAGATCGTATGATCAAATGGGACATTCATCTGTATATATAAGCCAGTCAGAATTATTTACCCAATGAGAATATCAACACCAAGGTTCCAGCCAATCCATGTTTGGATTTCTCCATCTGATTTGCATAAACTGGGTTAACAATCCCATTTTCTAAATGGATGCCTCACACAGCTTGCTAATGTTCAGTACTAATGAAATATGCAAAGTAGGTGATGTTAGTAACCAAAAGAAGTAACAGATGAAGCAGCTAGCTTTCATGCATACTTAGAAGCATGCCTCACACTGATGTATTAGAGTCAGAATATGCAAAATAGGTGAACTAAACAGCCGATAGTGGCTTCCAAGAAACAGCAAAAAACAAATCTGCTAGCCTTCATGTATTCTTATTGAAAAACTTGTCAAATAATCCCAAAAGCAGTTCTTTACATATTTCTAATATTCAATAGAGGAAAAATGGCACGAACAATAAATGGATGATCTAAATAGCCAATAGTGGCTTCCAAGGAGCGGCAAAAAACAAATCTGCTGACTTTCATAAATTCCTATTATGAAACTTTTCTTTGATCTAAATAACCCAAAAGAAGTTTTTCACATATCTCTGATGTCCAGTGATGGGGATGACAAAAAATAATATATATAGTAGTAAGCATCGCTATCAATAAAAAATAGGCGATGTCAATACTAAAATTTAATTTCTCAAGACAGGAATATAGCAGGACAATTACTAAGTGACAATAAATGTCAAGGCTCCATGTCTTGCATGGCCACATTTGTACCTGGTGACAGCCTATAAGATTATTTATTGGACAGTTCACCACAGCAAAAGGGAATATCTCTTCATTATATTACAAGGAATGGTGATGGAAAGAACATAATTAAAACTACACGTCTGGCTATAATGTTGAGGCAAAATGTATAAACCTTTAGAGGATAACTTAAATAAAATGAAGAAATAAACAGAAGAAAACTAGTAGTGAAATTCAGCAAATCAATAAAGTCACACCAGTGACTAGATACACTGATATAAAACAAGCAGATAAGAGAAGTACAGTATAAGAAAATGAACCTTTTTTGGATTTACTGTACATCAGCAAGTCAAATGACATAAGAAATACTTGGTCTAGGGATCATTAGCATCAACAGAATGGTTTGGAAGGACAGGTATATTTTGCAGAGGATACCACTGCTATGGAACAGACTCCTTATCCACATAAAACAAAGTTCATCCCTGTCCATTTTCAAGCACAACTTAGATCTATGGATGGGAAACAGAAAATTTACCCCAGGACTGCCCCCTGTACTGCTAATGGACTGATGCAGCTCCTAAATGCTTTATCCCATGTGTAGGTCCCCTTAAATTATCTATAGTATGATCCCAGTTATTCACATTAGGGGTAATATATAATTATCAACAATGGGGTGGGCAGGGCCAGTCTATAACCCAATGGGATAGGTTATTCTAAGCACAAAAAGGGAAACCTCACTAGACTTAAAATACCCTGCAAGGGCAGCTAGTCTAGTACTTGCCTATGAACTTATGAAACAAATCAGTTGAAACATAAATGTCAACGTTAAGCTCCATGCTTTACTAATACAACTGTACATTAAAATTGACAACAAGCAAGAGATATCTTATGTTGCTAATGACATGATTTTTACTAAGGACAGGCCAAGCCATCTCCACAATCCAAAATCAGTTGCAGAAGGATTTCACACTCTTTTGAACTGGTATACTGATAACAGCTGGGGTAAATACTTCTACAACTCAAACAAAGGCTTTGTCTCCATCCATAGTCTTCATGGCTTCCCACCAACTGGTTCTGACTGAACCCCTAAACTGACTTGCTTCCTGCTTTATCTGCCTTGGATGAGTCCCTCCAAAACACAGATTCTTATGCACCAACTGAATTTGCAAAAAACAAAATCTGACAGCTACAAATTGCCTACAAGACAACAAGGTTCCAAACCCAAATGCACGTGACCATCAGTAAAAATCTTCTAATATATAAATTAGAATATTCCCTACCCATTTTCAAGTCTGCTTCACTTGTCAAGAATATTAAACTTCAAAAACAACTTAAATAAAATATGCAACCTTTCTTCTCTGTCTAGCCAGTTAAAACATTAGCTATAGCAAACTGTCTCCCATAGCAGAAGTAAGATGCTCATCACCCTCATTCATGAACTATTCTCTGGCCATCACTCCTATCTCATGCACACCCTTTCCTAGCCCATGATGCCTACTTCTCTTCACATTCAGGATAGTGGAAACCTGCTCTTCTACCCCTGGTGGAACAAAAATTTGGTTAGAATGTCAAGGCTCAGAAAGAGAACATGGAATACAATGAACAATGAGCTCTCTAACAAAAAAATGCTATGGAATAGAGGATCTTTGTGAGATACTTTAGTCAGGCTTAAAAGAAAGGCAAAAACTGACTATTAACAATGGCTGATGAAGGGTTGGTTTAACCTGAAAGCTTTGTCCTTGGATTAAACAGTTTCTTTTAACAGCGTTATCTCAGTTCCTTTTTTGCTGGTGAAAAATTTGTACCAAATAATAGAAATCTTTTTTTTATAAACACACGAAAGTATAAAAGGATTTAAAAAAACAATACATCTAAATGAAAACTAAAATATAATGAATGAAATTTGGCAAGTAGATGAGCTAGGACCTTTTCTCAAATTCCCGCAATTAAAGAAGAACACGTGCTTTTGACTGAATGTGGAACTTTTCCTCCTGCCCAAACACTCAGAAGGAACGGGTGGAGAAAGCACTAAATAAGATAAAAAGGACATGGTTCCAGGTCATGATGGTCTTAATGGGTTATATTTATATAGCATCAAAGAATCATGAATCCCTGCACACTCCTTTACTAATATTATTTCCACAATGTGCTGAGTCAGTGGAAAGTCACCAGTGTTATTCCAGTTCTGAAGTAAGGTACTTCTATGTTGATAGAAAGTTATAGATGAATAAAGCTGGATAGTATTGTAGGTAAGGCTTTCAAAAGGGTTTTATTGTGTAGCCTGCTGGTTGGGAAATGTGGTGATATCCATCAACATGGTTTCATTGAAGGAAGAAATGTCCTTTATTCAATGGTGGTTGGGGCAATGATTGTGAACATACCAATTAATATTATATTTATTTATTTATTTATTTTCATTTGTTGTCTGGGGAAGTGTGACTGAGTATAGAACCTCTTTTCAATGAAGGGCCAGGGAGAAAAGCTCTAGTGCTACAGTATAATACAAAATAGAATGCAAATTAACACAATCAAATTAAACATTCATATCATCTTCTAGTATTAGAAAATTATACACGGTTGCATATTGAATTGATTCCCATTACATTAAATCATATAAAATAAAAATATACATTTACACTGATACAATCATAATATCAGGTTGAAATGAAATGTATTATCTACAAGCATTTATAGTGGAACAGCTGTAAACATCGATATGCATAGGTAAACATATAAATACCTGTATTAAAGTAGACTTTGGGCAGGTTATTCAGGTTGCATTAGGGTAATGTACCATTCAGAAGGTAAAGTAGTAATGTGCAAGTGTAATATTGTTAGTTTTCAATAGTAATGTCAAGAAGTGTTAGTCTAAGTGCAGAGTAGACATATAGCAGTAGATAGAATAGACTTGGACTACATACATTTTATTTACAATTTAGTCTTCATATTGATTACTAAGGCCCTACTGTATTTAGGAGCAAGACAAATGTGGGAAAATTATGGTAAGGGAGAGGGTTATTTGTGTTAGTGTTAACCTAGTGAGGAGTAAGAGCTAGACGTTTTTGAGGGGTATTTAAGTTGATCTTTGAAAGTGGACAGGTTGTTGTTGAGTCTTACTGGTAGAGGTAGTGAGTTCCATAGTTTGGGATGTAAATGGAATAAAGGGTTTCCCTGGCTGAGTGATTGGCTTTATGAGTGGATAGTAAGGTTTTGTTTTTGATTGTAGGCTGCTGAAGGGGGTAATAAGAGTTGGAGGATATTTTAGGCTGGTACACCTGTAGCGAGCTACAACTAGTTGTGAGTAGCTGAGGTGATGAGGTAGTTCTAGCCAGTTGCATTTTTTGATGTAGTACAGTGATAGACCCTAGAACGGAGGCTGCAGGTAAGGCTCTCAGTTTTGCTGTAGCATTGTTGTAACTTGAAGATTTGATTAACATGGAGATTTACAAGTATAAGGGTGGCATAAAGTAGCATTGGTTGTGGATAGGCAGATGCTGTCATTTTTCTACTAGATTCAGTGAGGTACTGTTTTATTTTGCATAACATTCCAAGTTTTATGTGACGTTTTCAACTATTTGCTTTATTTACAGATCAGCTTCCATGTTTTTTGTCTATAGTATCATATTATAGTTTATTGTGTGATTTTTTGTGTTGTGCTGTTTGAGGAATGGATTTTGAAATCCACAGTGGTGTCTGAGTGAGATTTAGGGGTAAAGAGAAGCATTTTCTAGGGTTTAGCATAAGATGGGAGCTGTCTAGCCAAGCTTCAATGGAAGTGAAAGAGTCTTAGATGATTGTTTGGAGTTTAGACTCAGCTACACAAGTGAGAGTTGAGTCATTTGTGTGCTAAATGACAGATGCATGCATGCAGGCTTTGCAGAGGTACTTTTATGGAGATACTAAATAGTAGGGCTCCTAAGATAGATCCTTGAGGTACCTCAGTAGAGACTGGAAGAAAGGAAGATAAATCTGATTGCCACTTTACAGCTTTTTGTCTGTTGGTTAAGTAGCTATTGATCTATTAGTGGCTGGAGTACAAAAGATCTGTACACCATAATGTTTGATGCAGTTCTCACGTGAAACAGTGTAAAAAGCATTTTGACTGATCCAAGAATAGTGTGGAACCCATTTTGCTATTGTCTGTATAAAGATTGATGATAATGCAAAACCCAGTAGGGCAGTTAATGTGATGTGATTTGGTCTAATGGGTAGGAGAAAGGATATTATTATCTGTGAGGTGATGGAGCAGATTGGTGTGAACACGTTTTACGCATTTTGATTAAACTTCATGTTTGTGAAAAAACACAATAAATAATCATTTGTTAGTAAATTTTGAAAGGGTGGAAAAGTCCAAGATTCACAATTTCTTCCATAATATGTTGGGATGAGGATAGAATACACTCCCAGAAGATATAAAGCAAGCAAAAACCTTCAATCAATTAAAAAAGGATTTATGAGTGGCTTGGAGACACAGTATTGATGATACCAACCTCATGAAACTAGACTTATAATGATCTGTTATAAAGTCCAAATCGCCATACATATATTGAAACACTGAAATACTACATATGAGTAAAAGGTCTTTTTAATATTTGCATCAAAAACAGGGGAATTTTAAATTTTATCATTTGTTAACTGAGTAAGAGAGCTGATCCATGGGCCATTTTCAGCAGCAATTTGGACCACAGGGGCAAGAGTATATGAATATCTATAAGGGCTGTTTGGTTTAGGCAATTGTACAGCATTTTTGGGAGGATGGTAAGAGAGAAATACAGATTACCTACAGAAACATAACCAGAGATGTGGAGTACAGACACCAGCTTGAACCCTAGACCCTGAAGCTACAATGGCAAAATATTACCACTACTCATCATGGTGCCAGTGCTTAAATCTGACAAATGTCATGTAATGGATATTAACATTTTCAGAGCTAGACCATATCCTATCTCATTTCATAGTCTCAGTGCTTATGTTTTTATATTGACACCTATAAATACTTTTTTAGATTTCCCCTAAAACTTTTGTATTTTAGTTCACTTCTAAGTCCCTTAGCTAGATTGTTCCACTTGTTCCAGTCAGCTTCTATTTCATCACTTTAATATTCTTTTTACCTGCCATAACTCAAACGTTTTTAAAACTTTCATGGTTTCGTCCCCTGTGAAATGTATAAATGTACGCAAGTACCTTTGTCAGACATAATTACGTTTCTGGATCCACAGTTTCTTGTCTCAGATAAACTGCATTACAGGGAGTGATTTTGTGTTGACTGTAGCTCCAGAATTTCTCAAACAAAAGATAAAATGACTTATTGCTATTACTTCTGACATTTTGTTATATCTGATATTTGAAACTGTGAATAGTGGGATCAAACATGAGTGTGCATGCTGTTAGCTTCCCAATCTTTGCTTTCAGATTAAACAACAATGTAAAATAAACCAGATCATGTGATATTTATGCAGGACTCTGGTGGAGGATAAAGGTGCTGATATTTTAAAGTTATACATGATACATTACACATGAATGCAACATGTAAACAGACTGTTGCTCTGGAAATGAGGCTTAATATAGAGTCTTATGATGCTCTATTAGAGCTCTTTGATTTGGCAGTTTAACCGGGTAGCACAAACATAAAGTACACAACAGAAATCTTAATGGAGGATGAAATGTTGCTATAGGTTTGCACATGTTTGATTAATGCAGAGCATCAACAGGGTTCTGGACTCATGACATTCATTGGAATACAGTATATAGGTATTAACATACTATGAGGGTCAACATTTTTAAACTTCAATATCTTTGCCACCATAACCTCTTTTCAAAAGGTGATGACTTTATGGCCATAGAAATAGAGGGAATATCTTGATTGTCAGTACTGTACTTTTGAGCCTTATGACACATTCTGGCTAATACATGTGTACCCAATATGGACCTGAATGCCGTGACTGAAAAACAGATACACTCAAGTGCAGCTGGTCCAGTGATGAAAATTCTCAACTAGTATCAATCACGCTTCTAAGAAGAAAATAAAATAAAATACCTTAACAGGCACTACATGCAACAGAATGCAGGTTCTTTACTTTCTTCATGCTTACAGCAAAGCACATAGCTTATAGAACTTCAGTGCTTCCCTAACTCTGCTGTAAAACTTTAGTCCTAGCATCAGTGATAAGAATTTTACAACATTTGGAAAACTCAGTATACTGAATTTATAGGATTGCTCCCAGCACTTACACTCATGAACCATTGTATTGTTCAGGGAATTCTTAGTCATCTTCATATGGAGAGGGTAACACTATAAGAAAGATGGTGGAAACCTTACAACTCTAAGGTGAATCTTTTTTTTTTTTTTGCTCAAATATTTTTATTTGAATTTTTTTTTTAAAAAAACAAACATCTTTTACACATCAAAGAAAAAAAATTGTGAACTATTTACATAATGTACAATGGCCTCAAATCAAATGAAGATAAAGGAATACAATCATAGTTACACAGACAAAAAATAAGCTTTTTAACAAAAATTTAAAATAAGCAATTAAATGTTGTCTTATTCCTTTCTCTCTTTTTATGAAGGTAAAGTTGTGACCATATTAAATGTCTCATTTAGGGAGAAAACTTTCTCCCAAGGACTATTGATCCATTTCCTAGGAAAGATTCTCATTTCCTTGACTTTGATTTCCAATAGTGCTTCTTTCAATAGAGTTACAAAAGTTGGGATAACAGGAGAGTTCCATTTCCTTGTGATACATTTCTTTGAAACTGCCAAAGAAGATAAAGATCTTTCCTTTTCGTAATGGAGGTTTCATTTATATTCATAAGAATCAATGACTTTGACAAAAAAAAAAAGAATCACTAAAAGTGGCTTGCAAAAATCCACCTATATCCTCCCAAAATGTCTTTATATGTGGACACTCATACATAATATGGGACCAGTTAGCATTACATTTTAGAGAACACCTCCAACATAGTATATCATTAGAATTGTTAAATCTAGCTATTTTATTAGGAGTACAAAATACTCTATGTAGACACTTCCATGCAAAGATTTTACAGGTTTGTACATGTGAAGTTAACTTAATAGAATGTAATATATCTACTTTGGTCTCATTTAGTAACAATAATGGACAATCTTTGATGATAAGATTCCAGAATTTCTGGTTAGATTTTATTTTATAATTAATAAAGATTTTATATAACTTTGAAATTAAATTTGTCCAATTAAAGTCTCTATATATTACTTCATACAAATAGAATATACATTTAGGCATGGTTTTAAATAAAGAGTTATCTATTGTTCTACATAAATCTTTTGCAAAATGTATTAGGCTGTTAAGGGCTAACCAGTCATTATTTGGTAGATTAAATATGTTAATTATTTGATTTACATCCATGACTGTCACATTTTCCATACATTGGTACCAACCTGTGAAATTGATTTCCATCCGTAAGTTGAGTATTTATATGAATATTATTGAAGAAGTTTTTTGTAATTTTGAAGGGGATTAATAGCTGAAGCCATAGTTTTATGTCAATATTATTGTTTACAAAGCTCCGAAAAGTATTGTACATGTTATTTATATAATTTAGATTAGTAGGTTTGGTGGAATTATATTGCAGGTTAATATAAATAATATGCCAGAGTTCACTGTTCTGTTCCTTCAGCTGCATATTTTTTGCAAATTTACTTTCTTCTTGGAAAATAATAGTATGTATTGTTTTCCATGTGGAAGAAATTTTTGGATCTATCCAGTTTATCACTGTTTTGAAATTGGATGCTTTGATATAAGATTCTAAATCCAGGAAGTTTATGCCTCCCAATTCCCAAGGCCTAATGTGATTAAGAATATCTATTCTGTTTTTTTTTTGGGTACCAAAGGAAATTTATAAAAATTCTGTTTAATTCTTTTAAAACTTTTTTTACTAGGGATTATGGGAATAGCTAGTGTGATGTAGTTTACCTTTGGGAGAAGTACCATTTTTATTAGCTGCAATCTATCTTCAAAGGTTAAATATAATTTATTCCATTTTCCTGTTAGAAATTTAAGGGTATTCATAATATTAATATAATTTATGGATAGAATTAATTCCAGATTTTCACATAAAACAATCCCCAAATATTTTATGGAGGAAACTTGTTTCCCAATTATTTGATTTGTAATGGTATTAGAATTATTTTTCTTATTTAACAAAATATGATTCGATTTAGTAGCATTAATTTTTGAACCTGAGATATGATAAAAGTTTTCAGCTAATGAGTTTAATTCACATAATGACTCATCTGAATTTGATAAAATGAGTAAAATATCATCAGCAAAGAGCATTATTTTTGAGTTAAATTGATTAAAATATCAATACCTTTAATTTTGGGGTTAAAATGAATTGCAGAGGAAAAAAGTTCAATTGCTAGAGCAAACAACACTGGTGACATGGGGCATCCTTGTTTAGTACCTTTAGTAATTTTAATTGCGTCCGAAGTGAATGGGCCCAATGTTACATATGTCAAATTGTCTTTATATATATTTTTATTAGAGTAATGAATTGTGAAGGGAAATCATAAATTTGTAGTATATTGAAAAGATTATTCCAATTTAATGAGTCAAATGCTTTTTCACTATCTAATGTAACTATTAGGGCTTCAGTTTTGTCTCTGTTTAATAGATCTATAGTGGTTAAAATTCTTTGTATATTATCATAGGTATGTCTATTATGTATAAACCCTGTTTGATCCTCACTAATGACTTGAGTTAAAGATTTTTTTGTTCCTATTAACCAAAATAGACATAAGAATTTTGTAGTCATTATTAAGGAGTGAAATCGGTCTATATGAGCTACATAAACTGGAATATTTGTTTTCTTTTAAAATAGGTGTAATCAGTGAATATCTCCATGCAGGCGGAATAATGCCTTGTGAATGTTTCATTTAATGCCGTCTGTAGTATTGTTAAGACAGATGTCGGGAATAATTTGTATATTTCTATAATAATTCCATCTATGCCTAGTGCTTTATTATTTTTACCTTCTTTGATTTTTTCTTTAATTTCTTTGAGCTTAATTTGTTTTTGAATGCTTATACTTGGAATTCTATTTAAATTTGTATAGTCTAGGCACATATTTGTAATATTGTGAGAAGAATCATTGATATTGTAATGTTTTGTAAAGTGTAATTTGAAAACTTCTAATATGTCACTTATATCTGATACATTTTTCTTGTTTTCCCGTTCATAAATTATATTTGTAATATTGTTTCCATTAGAATTTCTTTTTAATCTCATTGCTAGGTTATTCATATTCTTGGGAGAAACAGAATAAGAATTTAGCTTTAATTTTTCCAAAGCCAAATTGGTTTTATGCATTAAGATATTATTGTATTTTATACTTAATTCCCCAATTTCTTTTTTTTTTTTTTTTGCAGCTGTATCCTCTATATCCTTTAAGTTAGTTTCTATAATTTGTTTCTGGATATTAACTAGTTCTGATTCCCATTCCTTTGCTTTATTGTTGCACCAGGAAATACTTTTACCATAAAGGTATGCCTTTAGTAAATCCCATAAAATAACCATATTTATGCCACCAGTATTATTTGCATCTAAAAAGTGTTTTATTTCCATATCTAACCAAGGCTTAAACTCTTTTAATTTAATAAAATATGCTGAAATTCTTTTGGTAAATGTCAGTCTTCTAAAATCCATTTGAAGTTTAAGGATAAGTGAGTTATGGTCCGATGGAGGACAGGGAATTATAGAAGAGTGTAATATTTTCATTTTCAAATCTTGTGATACATAAATTTTATCAATTCTTGTTTGGGTATTGAATCTGTAATCACTGTGGGAAAATAGTAATGAATTTTCATTTTTAAAATTAAATGAGTCTATTAACTGCAAATTATCTATCCCTTTTCTAAGAGTTCTTCCTGAAGAAGTAATACAGAAAGGTCTTTTATTTGTAGTTTCCTGACTATCTAATATACAATTAAAGTCCCCTCCCACAATTAAGTTGCCTTTTGAAGTCTTATTAATAAATTCTATGTGCTTTTTAATTGTGCCTACTCCTATACCTGGAAACCAATACAAGTTCACCAAAGTCCAAATTCTATTACTATGTCTTATTATGACTATTGAAAGAAGGCCATCCTTGTCTTCATAGTTATATAGTACTTGAGGAATGGTAATATTTTTCTTCCACAATATTAAAACTCCTCTATTTTTCTTACTATTAGATGAGTTAGAAAGTTTTATAAAGTCATTTGGATTCCAAGTGAAGTTGTCATTAGCTTTAAAATGAGTTTCCTGTAAAAAAAACACTTGAGCTTTATTTACTTTTAAATATTTAATTAAGTTGGATCTTTTCCTTTGGTTATTCAAACCATTTACATTTAATGAGAGTAGTACTAAAGCCATCTAGTTCATTTATTATTAAAATATATTGAATGAAATAATGACAAAATATTTTGTTGCTCTTTTTTTTCTGTGTAGCTTCCATATCTTATTAATTCTAATAAAATGAATCTTAATTCCTTTAGAATTGTATAATTTAAAATCTAAAAAAAGCCAAAAGGGAAAACAAACAAGTGTATAGAAGTTATTCTTAAACATAAGTATAAACAAATACTTAAAACCATATTTTAACAAATATGGAATGAATACCATTCCCAATCTGAAATAACTAATAAGTTCTGACAGATTAACCATCATTACTAAAAGTGAATCAAACATTAAAAGGAAGTTAGAGACTCCATTAAAAGTTAGTCTGGAGATTAAAATTAAATCACTCCAAGCTCAGAACAAAATATTGATCAATGGCACATTTGAGTATGAACATGTTTACAAAATCATTACTTGTAATGCTTTTATGCATACCAATGTTATTAACAGACATTTAATGAAATTACTTTTGTAATTAATTATAATAACATCCTGAACTTATTTAAAAAATAATTTTGAACTGCATTTCTCATATGCAGTGTATATTATTTATCATTCCCAAACCAAACAAATGATTAAACTGAATATATCTAAATCCTATTAACAAATACAATCTTTCAGACTGCTTATTTAGTCTATATTAAGGAGGCTGTTTCTAGAAAACCATAACAAAGGTGAAATCAAGGCAGCATACTAAAATATATTGAGATTGCCTCTATGACCTACATTTTTTGTAGTTAATATTAGACAAAGGTTATAGAAATTATATTAAATATAATACAGTTTATTTCATATAATTGTCCACTTTTTGGTAATTTATTATGTCATATTATATTCTCAAAAGTGCTTTTAACTGAAGTACTTGTCATGTGTCAAGTGAACAAACCAATTTATACTGAGCTACAAGTACATTACAATCCTGCAGAACTAGATAAATAAAATAATGGAAGTCTAGCACACAATATGCTACTGGATTCTTTGTTTTCTAGCATACAAAGAAATGTGGTACCCGTATTATAGAAACTGCTCATATGTGTGTATTTTGCTTTTCAACTATTGCAATTGACAACAGTCAGTGATAGGGAACTAATGCACCAATTATCAGGTGTGATTGTTTTTATTACTGACACAGCTGCGCAAAAATAATTGCTTAAAAACCAGCACCATTGCTTACACTATTCCATAACACAGTTTAAACAACCCTCACTGCATCCTTACTAATGCCACTTCTCTGGGTTCACTATCAATCATTACTCCCCACATTAAGATATTAAATCTACTGCAGTCCCACATGCCTATCAATCCTTACACTGTGGGTCGTGAACCATTTAGGCGGAGTCCATATGTCGACTAGTGCTCATAAACTGTTGACAATATTAGCTGCAGAAATCACAATGTTTTTGTCAGACTATGGAAGGGAATGAACACAAAATCCCCACCCTCATAATATATAAGGGCATCATTTTTGGCACTAGTCTCTCAATTTTCAGGGGAATATACTGATCAGTGAGTTACCATTTGTAATCTGTGCTACCATAAGCAGTGTTTTGTTTAATCAAGTATCAAGTAATGTGAAACGGAATGTGTAAATTACTTGTGCATGATGATAGACATCTCCCTATCTTCTCCGGTAACATATTCTCTTCTAGCATCTCCTGGTGATAAAAGAGCAGCAGTAACTATAGATAAGGTGACAGTTGAGCAGTTATGGTCTGTTGAAGAAGATTTCAATCTGTGACAGTATTTAAGGTATAGCTTCAGTTTCAAACCTCGTTTTTGGAGTGAGGGCCTCTGTTTAAGAGTAATCTAGAAGCATTCCAAAGTAAGAAATAGTGTGTGCTTTTCCTCTGTTGCCTCTGTTGCCATAGTTAACTAAAGCTCCCAAGGTATTGCCTTCAGGAAATGTTTTGTCACAGAAGTAAAGTTTTAGTTTTAAATGTGTTGGCTGCTCTGAAACTAGTGGATTATCTGATCTACATTATATGTCACTTTGTTGCCAAGTTGTATAGTGCTGATTCAGCCCTGAATCAAACTATGCAATTTACATAGAGGCAGGATTACTCAGAGTCATTTCAGTTCTCTCAAAGGGACATTTACAAAGATCACAAATAACAGATTCTCTTCCCTATTTAGTTAGAAATTCGGAATGCAGCTTAAAATGATCAGGGTTACAAGCACAGGGATAATTATCATTTCCTTCTCTGTACGAATCACACCAAAATGAAATAACAAGAATCGCCAGGATACAACTGGTATGAGCTTTAAATAGAACTAGCTTCCCTGCCACAAAGTAATTCTCGTAGCTTTTACAATACGGCTTGTTCTGCATTCTAGAGTATAAGTGTATGTTATATGTGTGTGAAAGATGTTTGTTTCTTTATTTTAAAAGAAAACACGTTTAAATACATGCGTACATTCTAAACAAATAGTTGTTTAACTGTGGTGTCTTAGACCATTCGTATTTCCACAAACATACATTTTACCAAAGTAGAAAAGCAATTAGTTTACTTATTTGAAAAGTGTTATTTAACTTAATAAGTTAAAAAAGTCATGACTAGAAAGTCTCTATATGTTTCTAAATTATATGTTTCCAAGTTATTAACATAAGTAAACATATAAACCAGTCATAATATGTGAAAGGGGCATTTAAATATGTTCTAAGTTACTAGATACTCTGTTTAAATTGTTTCTCTCTGAATTCATATTAACATTGTTGGTGTGAAGTTAAATAATCAAATCTCACTATGAAAACAATAACTTATTTCAATATTATGTGTGTATTAACCTTTGTTAAAATACTTTAATGAGGAGTAGGAAGAGAACGAAACCATGGAAAAATGATGGTCAAATCAATAAATTAAATACATACTTGTTAGGTTCCTGAACATATAGTTTATATCTTAGTTGAATCTTTGAGAGACATGAGAGTAGCTGTGGTTTTTAAGATCAGTTTTATGTTTCTTTTTCCTCACATCAGTCCATGTATTTTTTTCAGAAAATCTTTTCAGGGATGAGGTTGTTGACCAGTCCATTTCTTCAGGAATTGTTATGATGTTGTTATTCTTAATAAATGATGTTGCTTCTTCGAGATTATTGAAAGTCCTTATGTCATTAAAATTCTGATTTTGGCAGGATATACCAACTGTGATTTTATTTTATTTTGTTTAAGAAGCTTCACCAATGGCCATTTTTTCCCCTTAATTCCAATACCCTTGCAGAATAGTCATTATCAAACCTTATTTGGCTTTTTTTGTATGTTAAGGGACTTTTCCTCCAGGCTGACTTTAATACAAGTTCTTTATCCAAATATGACAGAAGTTTAATCACAATTGATCTTGGGAAAGCTTTAGATGAAGAGGGCTGTGTTTTTCCAATAGCTCTGTGAGCTCTTTCTATGCCAAATGATAGTCCCTCCTTTAAGTCTAGTACTTCTGGCAGCCAGGGATTTAGAAAAGTAATAATGTCCTCACCTTCAGATTTCTCTGGGAGACCAAAGATTCTTATGTTGGTTCTTCGTTCTCTATTTTCTAAATCATCCATTTTAGTGATTAACCAGGTATTCTGATGTAGTAAGAATTAAGTTTGATTTTCATCTTCTTTTAGTCTGCCATCAATGTCATTCACTGAAGTTTCCATGTCATGAATTTTATTTTGTTGTTGCTGAAGTATTTCTTTTAAGACATCAGTTTGTCTATCCATTTTCAAGGACATTTCATGCAGCATTGAAGACATCAGTTGGATCTCTTTTTTCAGTGTAGATTCTGAGTGTGAATTTGTTGAGCTGGCCATGTCCATACAGTTGATGTGATCTCCACTTTTGTTTGACAGGAAAATTTCAATAAAATTTCTTCAAATTTGATACAGATGAAGTATGAACATTTCTTAATAAAGTTATACTGTTTCTAATTGATAAAATATATTTTTCCCTGTATTCTAGTATAGTTTTAAGGAGCTCTAAAAAGATGCTGCTAACAGTTGGCCATCTAGGCTCCGCCCTCCTCTAAGGTAAATCATGATGCTCACCTCAACTTGTTATTTCAAAACTGGTACATCAGCAGGCAGATTCTACCTATAATGTGTTGACCTGTTTTTGGTCATTCAGTTGCTTAATTAGAGGTCTGGTGGGGGAAAAGGGATGAAATATCATATAAACAGCTTTCCTTCCTTGGCATAAGAAAGAGACTACTTTTGGCGAAAAATGTGCATTAGCAGAGACCAGAATCACAAAAAGCAAGATGCATCTAAAGACGTTTAGTGAGGGCAATAGCAGGTGGCATGTGGAACCAAACAGGTAAATTGCTAATACTGCTACATCACTGCACCTCTGCAGAATAACACTGATATGTTATGGACCACACTTTCTGCTGGCCATCACCATACACTCCGTCTATGAGGCAAACATAAGTGTTTGTACAACTAATCAAATGACAGCGTCCAAAGGACTATACCATAGACATGTATTTTAGTTTGATGTTACCGAAATGTAGAAAAACTATATATTCCTTTGAAATAAGGAAGACTATTAGTTTATTGTTTGAAGTTGTTAACATCAGCAGCACAGCTGCAGAGAACAGCTAGGCTGTGTTTCAGTGAGTGCTGTTGTTTGAGATAAAAATTTGTGAGAAGCATGCTGTGTAAGCTAGGGCACAGTGTCAGTAACTCAGCAGATAGTATGCTCCCTTTGGTGCTAGATGATCAGAAGGCTGTGGGTTCTATTCCCAACCCTGGAGCTTGGATTCATTTTCCAGTGCTGACAGTGCAATACAGTATAAGGGCATTACTGCAGTCCTGAGTGTGCCATCTTTCAGATGAAAGGTTAAAATGAGGCCCCATCTACCTGAGTCAGTGGTAGCTCAGATGGATGTAAAAGATCCCATGCCACAAAAAAAGAGTAAGGTAAATCCCCTTGCACTTTGGCCAGATTTCTCTTAGTCAGTATGGATACCACCCCATTTCTGTCTTGAAAAGAGACCAATGGTTTTGTGTGACTAGTCAGTCAGCAAAGCTTAAATGCATAATAAAATAAATGCAAGCAATTCCTTTTGGCCAAACTGTAGTAGACCCACAGATCAGGGCTGCCTATGATGGTCAATTTAGTGAATAAGAGGCAGTAACATGAAAATATAAAAAAATTAAATATTTAAAACATTAGAATATTAAATTATCTGTCTTTTTCCAGATTCCCCATTTTGAGAAGGGCATTGACTAGGTGATTGTACTGCAGAGAAAAGTGATCAGACTGATAAAAGCCAGGCTTAACTAGCCATATTAAGAAATACCTTTGAAGGTAAATATATATTTACAAGAAATGAAAGTAGAGAAAAAGAAATAGGAGAGAAGCCTTCATGTACATAAGAAGCATCAATAGTAAATTGCTAAAGCCAACTCTTTTACAGAAAGAATGATGGATAACAGGACCATTATATGAATTGTGACCTGGTGAAGACTTATATGAGTAGAAAGTTATCACTGAATGGACAGTGAATGATTTTCAATGGCATCTTAATGAAACCTACACAGCATGCATCTCACAAATTTTTGTCTCAAAAGCACTAACCATGAAAATGAAGGAAAAATGTATTCAAACTCAACTTATGAATTATGTACTGCAAAACCAACTCCTTTCCACCATTCAGCATGACTTTTGACCTGGGCACAGCACTATAATTGCTCTCCAATCCTTCTTGAACACTGTTAACCACAATCACAATGATGGCAAACTTGTCTCTGCACTTTTCCTCAATCTCTCTAACGCCTTTGACACCACCTCCCAGTCTCTTCTCCTTTCTAAGCTTGTACACCTAGGTATGTCCACAGCCTTTCTTGACTGGTTTACCAACTGCCTTACAAACAGACAACAATCTATCAAATGGCTACATTCCCTCTCACTTTTTCTCACTACTTCCACAGGAGTTCCCCAAGGTTCAGTCTTGGGAACCTTTCTTTTCAGCATTTTCATTAACAACTTTCACTCTGTATCACTCATGGATCTGTAGTACAATATGCAGATGATTTTAGTACTATCTGCTCCGGCACCTCAGAAACAGAACTTCTGACTATGACCCAAAATGCTTTCCCAACTACTGAAATTTGGATGACCAATAATCACTTCCCCCTTAACCCCAATAAAACCAAACTCCTGATCTTTATGCCCCCCCAAAAAAACACCACTCTTAATAAATCAAAATTTATCATCTACTCTTCTAAAAAAACTGCCATAGAGGTAGTCCCCCATACCAGGCCACTCGGCATTACTGTAGATGATACCTTAACATTCGACCAACACATCCACAACAGCATCAAAAAAACACACCAAAAACTTGGTACCCTTTATAGACATAAACATTTCTTAAACTACTCTACTAGAAAAACACTTGCCCTAACATTTCTCCTAGCCTCGCTCCTCTATGGTACCCCCGTTCTAACAAATATCCAGTCCTGCTTAAAAACTAAGATGGACACCTGCTATAACAAAATTGCTAAGTTTGTGACTAGTGCAAAGTATTCTTCCCATCACTGTTGTTCTTTACAGTTGGTGAACTGGCTAGAAATCCCACAATACCTCACATACATACAACTATCTACAGCACACACAACTGTATACATACATGTTGAATGTCCAGCCCTCACCACCCTTCTAAATCCCTATTAACCAAACCGACATCTCAGATCTGAAAACTAATCCCTTATCCAAGTAACTAGACTAAAACTCCCTGCAGGTCAGTATCTCTACCCTTTCACTGTATCTAAACTCTGGAATGCTTTTCCACCTCTTCTTCAGACCATTAATGCTGGCTCCTTATTCAAAAAGTCTCTACAGCAATATCTCTCTTCTTAGTGGCTCTGCCCATGCACCATCTCCAATTCCTCGATAACCTGATTTCCTGACTGACCCCTTCTATCCCTGTACTCATCATTATTCTCCTGTCTTAGGTTTCACCCTTGAAAAGCATCTTCTACACCATTCTACCTCACATGGTATATGAAAAATAGTGTAGTTATTCCCACTTGTTTTATATACATTGTATAAGCTAATCTGCATAGTCTATCTGTCTAATATGTACTGTATAATTGTACATGTGCATAGCTTATCTGTCTTCTCTGTTAAACTCTCCATACACTGGATACTTTGCTATGAATCAAAGTTTACTTCATAACTTCCAGACATATAATTGTACAATGTTCTAAGTGATTCTCCTGTTTGGTACTCTTTGTAAATTAGCTACACTTTGGAAACACTTGTTTAACAAATTTCTGTTATCTTGTATTTTGTTATGGAGCTTTTCTTCCCGAGCCTCCACTGAAAATGGGCTCATTTCAGCCCAGTGGACTTTCTTGGTCAACAAAAGCAAGTAAATAAATAAATAAGTTGGACATAACACTGACAACCAACTTAATATATATACACACAGATTCACTTTATAATCTTGAAATACTGAAATATTGAATTTCAGTATTTCGAGACCATAAAGTCGAATGTTCAGAATAGCGAAAGTGCATAACCGCAAATCCGGATATGTTGAATTCGCGGTTATGGTTTAACAGTACGTGCCATGGAATGTATTGTGTTAATGGTGTCCGGTTTAGTGTGTGGATTTAGGTGGAATTTAAGGTAAGTG
>NC_056735.1:343123197-343223197 GCF_019279795.1 Protopterus annectens
ATGTTTGTTCCCCATTGTTCTTCCCTAATTACTAAATCCTGGCTGCAGTACTATCATATGTAATCTAGGAACTGATATTCAGAAGTTGGGAAGTGTCTCTTCCTTTCTTGACATTGCTACAGGTTGCTATCAGATGCAAATACATTCCTTGCTAACATATACTGCAGTATTATGCTAAATATCCCTTAGATTATACATAGATATTTTACAATAATTGTCATGACATTATTAAATGTTGCATCGATAAATACATATCAGAAAGGAATACAGACAGTGGTGTTCTAACCATTAAACCTTAAAGGTGGAATTGAAAAAAATGATATACTGTGCAGCAGGAAAATACAGTATATTGCTTTCAAAAATAGTCTTAAAATCAGTAAACAAATCATGCTTACACAAATTACAAAAATATCCAACTTAAACTGATCATGTCAGTAAGATCAGACCACTAAAATTAAATTAATTTCTAAAACTAAAGGCAACAAGAAGGTCTCCTTCTGTTACATCTGAAAAACTAAAGGGGAAAATAGCAAATGTGGCAGAATTTCGGTAAATAATAATAAATTGTTAGCTTATAATAAATTAATAACAACTGCTTTGCAAGACATATTTTGCTAGAATTTCAAAACAAGGTTAACATCAGAAGCATTATACACTTCCTCACAAAGGTGAGCCCTCTCCACAACATACTGGATGAAGTAATAAACGCTGCATTACAAACCTCAAACTCTCATTTCTAGCATAATAGAAAGTATGTCATAATAAAAGCCATGTGTTTTTTATATATATATATATATATATATATATATATATATATATATATATATATATATATATATACATATACATATATATATATATATATATATATATTTAGAGATTTATAAATGCATGTGCACTTCTGTTTGCTAGTCAAATGCATATACACTTCTGATTGCTAGTTAGATGCAGATACACTTCTGTTTGTTATAATATATATAGTAAACTATAGTCAGTTAAATGCATAAATATTTATGTTTGTCAGCATACATATACTAAAGGGTTAAACTGTTCTCAGCTAAAAATAAAAAAAATGCCATTATTCTGTAAATGTAACATGAGGGTCTGGCATTCAGCTGAATGTTCAATTTTTGATACAAGCTTCAAGGAAAATTACAGATAAGAAATTTCCTGAGACATAGGTGCAGGGAGTATGGGAAGACTGCTTTCATAAGGAAACATTCACAGTAAAAAAGACTCCCTAAAGTTATTCACCTTGAAACAGAACAGACTGTATGATATCAGAAGATACCAAAGTGACAGACTGCAAATTCCAAAGGTATTTAATAGTCTGTAAAGTTTGTGTGCACTAACCAGAGTTTGTTTTTACAAGGCACTGGAGCAGCAGCACAGACATCTGCATTTAATCTTTCAGTGTACTAATCAGACTTTGGTTTCAGCACACATAAGCTGTTTAGACCTTTGTTTCTATAAGGCACCAACACAGAGGTGCACTTGGCAGCATTAGTTAAGCAGAAGACTGCTTTTTTAAAAAAACTTTTCAGTGGTGAGCCTTTCCTGTATTCGAACACAGGGGGAGTGGTGCCTATGCCTTGTATAAGGTCACTTCGGAGTCCTAAATAGGAACACTTCAGTTTCCAACAGTTTGCAGCAGTACAGTTTCCCAGACATCTGGATCCAGAGTAGGACTGCCATGCATGAAGTAAGCAGCGCCATCAATTCTCCAGGTTGGTGAATTCTCAGATTCAAATCTGCAACTGCCAGCTTCATTTCACCAGCTTTTCGAGTAACTACAGAAGTTTTCCAACTATCTACGGTGACCAGACTGGCCATCTAAAGTTATCGTGGACTTTGGTGAGCAAATTTTTGTAGTTACATGTCAGCATGAATGCCATTAATAAGGCTAGTAAAAAAGGTAGTAAATACTGTATTACTATTAATGTGCCAATTTTAGATAGACTACAGAAGTTGTATAAACAGCATATTAGCAAATGTAAAACCTTATTAGGCCAAGTTGACAGCCATTAATTATGTAAATGGATTATGTTTGACTGGTATCTCCAACAGAAAAATCTGTGGTATGACAGTAAATGTTTATTGTATAAGTCATATAAAACTGCTTTCTGTGTACGTAATAAAAGAACAGTTCAGACCGTTGTTAATGGTAAACAACTAGATAAGGATCATACACTTGCATTATTTCCAGATGTTAAACATTTATGTCCTGTCACCACATCTGAAATGTTAATTTCAGAGTTACAACAGCAGTCAAATCAGTTTTTGATAGAATCTCCTGTACATCTTGTTACACCCTTTAGACAAAAGTGTAATAAAGCCACTGCACAGTACAAAACAGATAAGGATAGAGATGAGGTTCATGGTGAACTAACAAAAAATGTAATGAACTTCTATGAGACAGGCAAAGGGAGTTCAGAAAGTTTAGATAACATATGCAAACACTTTTTCAGAAGTGCATAAGAGCTTTAGAATCAGCAGAACGGGTTACTGAGACATATCAGACAGCCTGTGCAGAATCACAAGACAAGAAGAATCTGGTTAGTAATGAGTTAAAGCAACAGTAGTTAACTACACTGATAAAAAAATAATTTATGGAATACTATTCTACAGTTAGAAAATGGTTAGTGTACACAGCAGAATCTAATGTATAAACAAATAATTCCCAAATGTTTTAAAACTTTCATTCAGTTAAAACAGGACACATCAGTTAAACAGTAAAGTAAGGTGTATAACTGCCGTTCTTATGACATACACATAGGTACAGCCTCTCAAAGCTAAGCTGTTAGGTAATTTCAAAATCACTATTTCAAATGACAAAACAGTTCTAGTGCATAAAAATCAAATGAGAGTGCTTAAAAGCAGTAAAGATCTAAAGTCACAAGACTGACATGCATGTTTTTTTTCTTTTCACCTAAAGTGCAACTGTTTAAAATGCTAAAGAGTAAGAGACAGACAACACCAAATGTAAATAATGTAAATATATCTGTTTTAAGCATGTGTTAGTTAAGCAAATATCTCTTTTGTTTTTTACAATTTTTTGTAATAGCATAATAGCATCATAAACAGGAGACATTCAGCAAAAACAGTATTCAAATGTAATGTTACTAATATAAAGTTGTTAAAATGGATAGTTCATCCAGTTCTAGTAGTAATGGTTGTTATCATTGTGTTAACCATATAAAACTGTGTTTTAACTTTCTGTATCAAAAGAAAACTCAAGGTTTTGTTTCCTAATGTGTTTCATGTAAATCATAATACCAAAAAATGCATATCAGTGTTTTGAAACAAAAAAGAGAGAACTGTTAAAAACATATATATTTAGAGATTTATAAATGCATGTATACTTCTGTTTACCAGTTAACTGCATATACACTTCTGTTTGATATAATATATATAGGAACCTATAGTCAGTTAAATGCATAAACATTTCTGTTTGTTAGCATACATATATTAAAGGGTTAAACTGTTCTCAGCTAAAAAAACAAAACAACAAAAAAACAGCATTCATCTGTAAATGTAACATGAGGGTCTGGTACAGCTAGAAAAAAATGCTGATAAGGATAACTCCTTAAAAAGGCATTCAGCTGAATATTCAGTGCTTGATACAGGCTTCAAGGAAAAGTACAGATAAGAAATTTCCTGAGACACAGGTGAAGGGAGTGTGGCAAAACTGTTTTCATGTGGAAACATTCACAATAAAAAAGACTCCCTAAAGTTATTCACCTTGAAACAGAACAGACTGTATGACATCAGAAAATACCAAAGTTAACAGACTGCAAATTCCAAAGGTATTAAATAAAAAAGGCTGTTCTCATGGACAATATCCAAATGGCACGAGAAAGGATATAAGAAAGGACACTAAAAGTATATGAGTTTAGATCTGAGTTCTTGTTAGATCTGCACATTGGAGATCCTTTATGCTGTATGAAAAATAAAATCAGAAACAGTAAATGCTGTAAACTGTATGGTGTTGTATGTCTCGTCTGTTATATAGACAAGTTATTTTTATAGTACTGTGCAAAGTTTAAGAGTTTAATAGTTGGCAAAGTTTATGTGCACTAACCAGAGTTTGTTTTTACAAGGCACTAAAGCAGCAGCACAGACATCTGACAGACATCTGCATTTAATCTTTCAGTGTACTAATCAGACTTTGGTTTCAGCACACATAAGCTGTTTAGACCTTTGTTTCTATAAGGCACCAACACAGAGCTGCACTTGGCAGCATTAGTTAAGCAGAAGACTGCTTTTTTAAAAAAACTTTTCAGTGGTGAGCCTTTCCTGTATTGAAACACAGGGGGAGTGGTGCCTATGCCTTGTATAAGGTCACTTCGGAGTCCTAAATAGGAACACTTCAGTTTCCAACAGTTTGCAGCAGTACAGTTTCCCAGACATCTGGATCCAGAGTAGGACTGCCATGCAGGAAGTACGCAGTGCCATCGATTCTCCAGGTTGGTGAATTCTCAGATTCAAATCTGCAACTGCCAGCTTCATTTCACCAGCTTTTCGAGTAACTACAGAAGTTTTCCAACTATCTACGGTGACCAGACTGGCCATCTAAAGTTATCGTGGACTTTGGTGAGCAAAATTTTGTAGTTACATGTCAGCATGAATGCCATTAATAAGGCTAGTAAAAAAGGTAGTAAATACTGTATTACTATTAATGTGCCAACTTTAGATAGACTACAGAAGTTGTATAAACAGCATATTAGCAAATGTAAAACCTTATTAGGCCAAGTTGACAGCCATTAATTATGTAAATGGATTATGTTTGACAGGTATCTCCAACAGAAAAATCTGTGGTTTGACAGTAAATGTTTATTGTATAAGTCATATAAAACTGCTTTCTGTGTACATCATAAAAGTACAGTTCAGACCATTGTTAATGGTAAACAATCAGATAAGGATCATACACTTGCATTATTTCCAGATGTTAAACAGTTATGTCCTGTCACCACATCTGAAATGTTAATTTCAGAGTTACAACAGCAGTCAAATTAGTTATTGACAGAATCACCTGTACATCTTGTTACACCCTTTAGACAAAAGTGTAATAACTGCACAGTACAAAACAGATAAAGATAGAGATGAGGTTCATGGTGAACTAACAAAAAATGTAATAAACTTCTAAGAGACAGGCAAAGGGAGTTCAGAAAGTTTAGACAACATATGCAAACACTTTTTCAGAAGTGCATAAGAGCTTTAGAGTCAGCAAAACAGGTTACTGAGACATATCAGACAGCCTGTGCAGAATCACAAGACAAGAAGAATCTGGTTAGTAATGAGTTAAAGCAACAGTAGTTAACTACACTGATAAAAAAAATAATTTATGGAATACTATTCTACAGTTAAAAAATGGTTAGTGTACACAGCAGAATCTAATGTATAAACAAATAATTCACAAATGTTTTAAAACTTTCATTCAGTTAAAACAGGACACCTCAGTTAAACAGTAAAGTAAGGTGTATAACTGCCGTTCTTATGACATACACATAGGTACAGCCTCTCATAGCTAAGCTGTTAGGTAATTTCAAAATCACTATTTCAAATGACAAAACAGTTCTAGTGCATACAAATCAAATGAGAGTACTTAAAAGCAGTAAAGATCTAAAGTCACAAGACTGACATGCATGTTTTTTTCTTTTCACCTAAATTGGAACTGTTTAAAATGCACAAGAGTAAGAGACAGGCAACACCAAATGTAAACAATGTAAATATATCTGTTTTAAGCATGTGTTAATTAAGCCAATATCTCTTTTGTTTTTTACAATTTTTTTGTAATAGCATAATAGCATCATAAACAGGAGACACTCAGCAAAAACAGTATTCAAATGCAATGTTACTAATATAAAGTTGTTAAAATGGATAGTTCATCCAGTTCTAGTAGTAATGGTTGTTATCATTGTGTTAACCATATAAAACTGTGTTTTAACTTGCTGTATCAAAAGAAAACTCAAGGTTTTGTTTCCTAATGTGTTTCATGTAAATCATAATACCAAAAAATGCATATCAGTGTTTTGAAACAAAAAAGAGAGAACTGTTAGAAACATATATATTTAGAGATTTATAAATGCATGTGCACTTCTGTTTACCAGTTAACTGCATATACACTTCTGTTTGATATAATATATATAGGAACCTATAGTCAGTTAAATGCATAAACATTTCTGTTTGTTAGCATACATATATTAAAGGGTTAAACTGTTCTCAGCTAAAATAAAACAAAAAAAAAACAGCATTCATCTGTAAATGTAACATGAGGGTCTGGTACAGCTATAAAAAAATGCTGATAAGGATAACTCCTTAAAAAGGCATTCAGCTGAATGTTCAGTGCTTGATACAGGCTTCAAGAAAAATTACAGATAAGAAATGTCTTGAGACACAGGTGCAGGGAGTATGGGAAAACTGCTTTCATATGGAAACATTCACAGTAAAAAAGACTCCCTAAAGTTATTCACCTTGAAACAGAACAGACTGTATGACATCAGAAAATACCAAAGTAACAGACTGCAAATTCCAAAGGAATTAAATAAAAAAGGCTGTTCTCATGGGACAATATCCGAATGGCATGAGAAAGGATATAAGAAAGGACACTAAAAGTATATGACTTTAGATCTGAGTTCTTGTTAGATCTGCACACTGGCGATCCTTTATGTTGTATGAAAAATAAAATCTGAAACAGTAAATGCTGTAAACTGTATGGTGTTGAATGTGTCGTCTGTTATATAGACAAGTTATTTTTATAGTACTGCGCAAAGTTTAAGAGGTTAATAGTTGGCAACGTTTATGTGCACTAACCAGAGTTTGTTTTTACAAGGCACTAAAGCAGCAGCACAGACATCTGACAAACATCTGCATTTAATCTTTCAGTGTACTAATCAGACTTTGGTTTCAGCACAGATAAGCTGTTTAGACCTTTGTTTCTATAAGGCACCAACACAGAGCTGCATTTGGCAGCATTATTAAGTATAAAAAGACTTTCGTTTTTAAATAATTTTTCACCCTGTATATTCTACTTAATACACTTGGTAAAAATGGATATTTTTCCTATGTCTGTGTCAAGTTATAGTAGTTGCCTTACATAGGTAAGGTATAATATCAGAGCAAAACAATTACAGATTGATTAACCTGGTATGCTCTGCAGGTTTATGTAGTGGCAGCAGACTCACATAACGTAAGTCATCTTTTACCTTCCTTTCTACTGTTACTCCTCTCATTTATGTTTTCTATATCCTATAGACTGTTTAGAGGGGAGTTGCATTTGATATATAAAGCCATGTCTGACTCAATACTTTCTGAAAACTTGCATATAGAACTTATAAGAAGCAGAGCAAACAAAAGATTCCCAAACATATTTATTGCTTAACAGGGAAGCATATAAATAACAGGGAAAAATAATAGATTCATTTTCAAATGACTACAAAAACATTGGAAAAAAATACTACTAACTGTAATCACCTCACTTCAAATTTTCATGAAAAGCTTTGGAAATTAAATGGGCAACAAAAAATACTACCATACAAGCTTTACGTAGCCCTATAGATCATAAGCCTGACAACAAAACATGATCCTCATTTTTATGGGTCACAGTCAGGGCTCCATCCCTCTGTGCCATGCAGCCAAGCTCATGAAAATAATTATTACTGAACTGTGTGCTTACTGCTAACTTAGAAGAAAGGTGAAGTATACACAGTGTTCTTACTAGCTTGCAAACTGAGTAAACAATCAAAACAACACAAAATGAGTTTCAAAAAGATTATAGTCTGGTGGGTGCTAGCTGATTAGCTGAAAAAGAAAAGCTTCAGGTGTCATATTACTGTTTAAAAGAGTGGCAAGAGAAATACAGCAGAGTGTTTATCAAATAACTGATCTACACCAAGAATCCAGCAGTTCTGGGCACAAGTATATCTGTCCATGAAAGATGCGCATATATCAAGACATTAAATGACAAACTAACAGCAAATTTTACAGAAAATGGACAAGAACAGTTAAAAGCTCATGGAAACATATTTCTTAGACTTGAGGACATTACGCAATGAATTACTGAGGCAAGAAGAGTAACTTTGTAGCTAAACTTGAAATAACGAACACCATAATAAGTAATAAAATGCTACTGCTAAAAACAAAATTGAAAAATGCTGCACATAAAATTAAAAGACGAGAGTTGGGAAAGAGGTGAATTCCCTCACAAGTTTTGCATTCCAACAACATGAATTAGGTCAGAAAGGCAGTGTGTGTGTTTGTGTTTGTATGCACTGTCGCTGAGTGAACGAACTGTAAAACATAAGCACTGACTGATACGCACCAACAGCAGTCATCACTGGTTTATGTGCTGTTTTTGTCTCATGCAAATTTGATGTTTGTGATTAAGGTGTTTTGATGTTTATGGTTAGGTGCTTTTTCTAGTGTCTTTGAGGGACTGATTGTGGAGCAGTTTGATTATCTGGAACTCATCAGTGTATAGTTGCAGATATGGAGTGAAATAGTTTTCCATTCTTACTGTCTGCCTTTGTAATATCTATCTGTTTATCTATCTATGTGTCTATATCTTAAAGATGCTGGTGTTGAAGCTCTCCACATGGTGGGTCCAGTAGTATTTGCCATCTGCAAAATTGCTTGTTTTTTTTCCCATTGACATGGATGTTTTTAAACTGATGTTAATAGCTAAATGTTTTGGGATGTGAGGTTTAGAGTTGCAATCTTTTGCCATGCAGCTACATTGATCCCTCAGGTTAACCGCATTCTCCCCCTTCGACCCTATACAATATTTGTGGGCAATTTTAACTACCCCAACAGTAACTGGCAGTCATACACAAACTCAAGCATGCGGGCCTAGAGATTCCTAGACTTTAACACAAACATCCTTGAATAGCTATTCTGCATGCCCACCAAAGGTGTAAATATCTTTGACCAGGCCCTGACAAACATGGAGTAATGATGCATTCCCGAGTTTAAAGTCATTATTGATCAGGTCAGACTACAACTACAAAGTTATCTACTTTGACATAAATATGAAGCCCAGGACCTAGCTAACCTCATAACTTTAAAAACAGTTCCAAGGCTAACTACCTCCTTCAACATCACAGTCTGGGAAAATTCCAAGTCCCCAGCACTCTGAGTATATGTCTATGCAGAATTGTTCACAGAAACCATGTACAATCATGTAAAAAAAGCTACACATAGACAGCTGTACCTACCCAAAATAACCATAGGACAACTTCCAGAAAACAAACTGCCTTGGTGAAATCTCAGTATAAATAGGCTGTATAACAAAAGAAAATGATGTCCAAAAGCAGAAAGAGCATTGTCCATGAACATAAAAACTCCATCATCAATATGAACAAGCAACTCAATGGGATCAATTAAGTCCACCAAAGCCAAATTTGACATTAAAATGGCCACCAAAGCTGAGGACAATCTTTAAAGCTTTCTTTAATTATGTTCTCATCCTTTGAAGTTAGTACCCAGCAATGCACCAAAGTAAGGGTGAATAGAGTGAGAGGATATAGTAGATTTGCTGGCTGATAAATTTAGATCCAATTTTCCACCTTACCACCCAGTCACCCTACCCCAGGAAATACCCTCCACCATTTTTCCACCATCTATCACTTGGGAGCAGGTCCTCACTTTGCTTTCTAATGTCAAGAGCACTGCTATGATGGGCCCTGATAATATCTCAGGATGTCTCCTGAATAGCATGAAACATTCCCTGTCAGGGCTGCTAGAATCCCCATTTAACTATAGCCTCCAGACAGGCTTCATGCCTAAATAACCGATAATTGCAGTGCTTATCCCTTTACACAAGGGGGGCTTCCACAGACCTGGTTAACAACAGATTCTATAAGTCTGAGTAATCTCATATGCAAAGCCATGGGAAGAATTATCATGGATCTAATAAACACTGATGCAGGAAACCTACATACAAAGGACCCTACCCAGTCTGCTTTTGTCAAAAGCAGATATTGCCTACTTAACCTGGTGGACTTCTTCAAGAAGGTCTCTAAAGCTATGGACAAGGGCCAAACAGTGCACAATGCCTACTCTGACATGGCTAAGGAGTTTGACACAATAACTGAGTGGGGAATTGTAGATAAACTTACAAAATTAGGCGAAATACATATGTCACCCAATGGATAATCATCTGGCTCACTGCTAGGACTCAAGAAGTTAGGATATGGGGAATCCACCACAGAAAGACACCAGTCATTATTGGAGTCTCACAGCAATTGGTGCAGGTCCTCTCCTTTTTGTCATCTATTTCTGTGATGTCAAGGTAAATATCAAGAGCATATGGCTGAACAAGTTTGTGAATGACTGCAAACTAGGCACGGTCACTAAATCCTATAAAGACACCGATACCCTTCACAATGGCCTAACACAGATAACCAACTTCTGTCAGAGCAATGGACTAAGGCTCATTGTGAAAAATGATAACCACCCCTGGAAATTACTACATTGATATTACACTCCTAAAAGTGGTCATGGATCTTAGACTCTATGTTGACAGTAACCTGATCTTTGATTACCATGTCTACTGGTAAGAAAATCATTCTATCTTGCACAACTTATAATTAAGGGCATGGCATCCAGGTCCAAGGAGGTCATTGTTCCCCTAGAGTACAACACATCTTTCAACATGTAACAAACTAGGCACTTACAACAGCTTGAGATACCTCATTTGAAAAAAAAAAAAAAAAAAAAAAAACGGAGTAAACAACAAGTCTTTTCCAGACCGGCTCAAATGCCTATCCCTATAGCTTAGTCTCCTACAGACTACTGCATGGCAATCTATGCCTAGCCTATATGATATCTACTGATTCCACACTGATGGATCTCTTGCACAGCCACAAAATAATTAGCAACAGACATACCCAATCTAAGGGCTTAAACCTCATCTTCTACAAAAATAAGACATGTTGTAGGGACACGTATGTCTGTCAAAGATTACCCCTTCACTAGAACAGGCTTCACATCCATGTAAAGCAAAGCTTATCTATACACTTATTCAAAAGCAACTTGGAGCAATGGATCAGAAATTGCAAATTTACTCCAGGGTTGGCACTTGTATCCATAATATTTAGGAGCAGCCTGTAAATGTCTAGAACCTTATATCATAATTGTAAAATCCCTTGGGGTATTGACAGTTGTCAGCGATATTTTGGTAAATTTGGGGTAGATATGGCTAGACTTAAAATGTCTCTTATGCCAATAGCCTAGTAACCACCTATGGACCTATGAAACCTTCAGTAGACACGGTGGAGTACTCCATTAACTAACTATTGAGAGTGGATCACATATGAAATCCTAATCATTAGTGATTACATGATATGAAAAGCAAATCCTTTCTTAACCAAGATGAATAAAAAATTATTGTGAAAGTTTGCAAGGACTAAATAAGGGATATTACTAGAAAGATCATACAGATACAGGGCTATAAAAAAGAAATGCAAGTTCATTATTCATATGTTTATAAATAATATTAAGTACTTAAAATAGTTATGCACATTATAAAGGAGTCTGTCCTTTGGTAGACTCTGAGGTAGCTCACAGGCTCTAATGAACTTATAAACCAAAATACTGGAAAGAATACTGCCTTCATTGGTTAGCTGAGAATATGGTGACTGCATCTAGGACTGCAATTCTTTGCAAAATATTTTGACAGTAAATTTGCAATATTGAAAACTTTTGTTGACATTGATGGCTTTTGCATTATTTGAACAGATATGCACTTACTGAATAAGAAACTTCAAGTCTGCCAGTCCTGATGTTGTTGGCCTTTAATACAAACCTGATAAAACACCAAGATAATCAGTGGTACTGATCTGCAGCAAAATGCAAAGGTGGTGCTTTAAAATTCAAAGTCTGAATAATAAAATTAATTTTGAAATGTCCATTGTACAAGCAGTGTTATTCTTAAGGGACATCACAGTATGAATTATCTCAGAAATATGAGTACAATGTTTATCATATCAGTTTAAACCATAAAAGAAGAAGAACATTTTCTGATTATTTTAAAAATTAATTTTGGTCAAATTGTACACCAGTGATAGATAACTCAGCAATCTTGCGGTGATTACTCAGTCAGACTTAGACAAGATTTATTAATGATCTTAAATTAATACCTAAGCATACTGCAAGATGAATTAATAAACATACTAATAGAAATAAATGCAATAATTACACAAAACATCAAAACCCCAATGATATTAATAGCAAGTAGTTTTCAGGAATTATAATACAACCTGTGTAATAAATAAACCATTACGGACATCTTGCAGCTGCTTACAATAGAGATTTCAGGAAACTGTGATGGCAGTTCATTCTACAACAAAGAGGAATGATATCAGCCTTATGTGCACCCTGGGAAGTGCTACCAGGCCCATTACAGACAGGCAAAGCAAATGAACTGACTGGCATGTACCCGTGTCTGTTTAAGGTGGGAGTGACCTCAGTCATTCATGGTGATGCATGTCTCTAGTAGCACCGCACGGATGACCATGAAAACTACCAGAAGGCAATATGGACTCTACAGAATAGAAATCATATGATGGCATATGATGGGTGCTACCAATTAAAAGCCTAGCTGTGGAGTTCTTCACCAACTGTGAACATTCAAGTCTGACATTTAGCAGCAACATATGAAGAGTATCACAGTGATCCAACCATGAAGACAATTGTGAAGAGACACTTAAGATAAATCTTTTCATGGCAGAAGGCATTTTATTTGGTGGGTGTTTACCAAATGATAAGAAGATATAACTGAAGGTGACTCTTGTTCTCAAACTGTCAACTGATCATCAAGGATCATATTATGATCATGCATAAATCCTCCATAAATAATTGTTGGAGGTGAGAATAACAGTCTGAGTTTTGGTCAAGTAATGTTTCAAGCAGTTATATTCCAACCTAACAAGGATGGAGTCAAATCTATCTTTTAGAGAATTACTGATGGCTACATGGTCTTGTGTTTGAAAAGATACAATTTCAAAAGTATTCTTTTTTGCTAAGAAATTACAGTTGTGTAAGTAAAGATGTTATAATAATCATTGCTCAGTAGCTTTAGTTATATGGGTTATATCCTGCATAGGCTATAACAGCTGGCCAGCTTCTACAGCTTAAGGGCACCTTCAGTATACCCAGACCATTGGCAGGTCAAGCAGAGCTGTAGAAAATCAAAAGTCTGGGTGCCCGGCCATTCAGAGCTTTCATGCCAGCTGAAAGAGGTAAGCCAGAGCCCTGAAAGTGGACTTTGCTATTTAAATAAAATTTAATGCCCACACCCTGGTAACAAAAAACATACAAAATTAAGCGTGATGGAGGGAGGTAGGGAAGGAGGGCGTGACTACTGCAGCAGAGATCATTCAAACATCTACAGTTATGTTACGTTTACTTATGCAGCTTTATTACGTTTGTCATTATTATCACTTTTTCAGCAGCTTTAGCTATATGGGTAGAGTACCATAGCTTATAAAGACTGGGAGGAGGAAGTATGAGGGTCCAGGAGGCTCTGGAGAATGATCCTAGCAAGGGCTGTTCCAGACCTGGGAAAGGAGTCTAGTTTGTAGTGCTCTGTAAAAGTATGTGTGGAAACCAAGTCACTGTCTCTAGAATTCTTCTACAGTTCATCCCTTTCCAAAAATCTGCTGATAAAGCTAGACCCTGGTAGAATGTGCCTGACCCTGAGTGGAATTCACTTTTATGGTGGGAATAACAAAAGGAAATGGCATGGGACAACTATTAGGAAACAGCCTGCTCTGGCATAGGTATTCCTGTTTTCTCACCTTCATAAGAAATAAATAACTGATCAAAATTTCTGAAGGTTTGGTTACATCAAGATTGTATCTGAGTTTTCTGTGGAAATCTGGGGTATGAAGAATCCTTTCTCGATATCTTTAGGTTCTGAAAAGAAGACAGAGAGATGACTCAAAGTAAACCTGAATACCACTTTAGGCATATATAGGTTCATAGGTTCATACTAGGCTATCTGCCCTAGGGCATTTATAAGCCTAGCCAGAATGTGTTTGGCTTTCGCTACCCATTTTAAATTTATTTTGCTATGCCCTTTTTCGAGGTTAGTATACTGTGCCTCTGTCTAACAGTGACACAGAAGTGATACCCGGGGTAAACCTATGATCTCCCATCCACTCATCAAGATTCCTCTTGAAGAGAGTCAATGAGGGACTGTGCCTAACCTGGACTGGGATTTTATTCCAGAGTGAAGGGAGCCTCTGGGTTATGAATCTGTCCCTCCAGCATGTCCTATTTATTTCAGTGTTGAGGTTCAAGTCTCTCGAGCGTAGCTCAATGGGATTTGGATTTTCTGAGGTGCAGCATGTCCATTAATTCCGGGTTGGACATGGCTTTATCGTCATGCACAGATCGCCTCTGAACAGGCGGTATGCCACTGAGTAGAGCTGGAGTTTCTTTAACTGGGCAGCATATGGCATCTGTTTGAGCCCTTTGATCCTCTTGGTGAGGTACTTTTGGGGTCTTTCCAGTTGCTGCAGGTGTCTGGTAAGGTACATCCCAAAAGGGGCATTGTACTCAATTATGGGCCTGATGAGGGATGAGTAAAGAGGCACGATGGCGTCCCTGATCTAGATGTGAATCCCTTCATGATTAGGTGGGCTATATAAAATGTTTTCTAACCACTTTGGCCATGTGGTTGTCAAATGAGAGATTGCTATCAACTTGGGTCCCCAGGTCCCTAATTACTTCTTCTGTACTTAATGGATTACCACCTATGTGGTAATTTGTGGGCACTTTGTTTTTGCCAAAGGGGATGACTATACACTTTTTGGCATTTGGCCATGGCTCTGGCACCAGTTGTCTGTTTCTATGAGGCCCTTTTGGAGGATGCTTGTGTCGACTGGAGAGTCAATTATGGCACCCAGTTTGCAGTCATCTGCGAACTTGGTCAGCCACAGTCCTTCCGTGTTGGCCTGTACCTCCGAGAAATATATACCGAACAAGAGAGGTCCCAGGACTGAGCCTTGTGGGACACCACTTGTAACTGGTATCGAGTCTGACATGGCTCCAGCAATTTTAACCATGTGGGTTCTGTCATTGAGCCAGTTTGCAATCCATCTAGTGACATAGGGGTTTATATTTAAGCTGGTGAGCTTATCTATAATGCCCGAGTGGGGTATTGTATCGAAGGCTTTTGCAAGGTCCAGGTAGGCTGTGTGGACCACCTTCCCCTCGTCAATGGCCTTGGTGACTGTTTCAAAGAAATCAACCAGGTTTAAGAGGCAGGATCTGCCCTTAACAAAGCCGAACTGGGTAGGATCCAGTGTTTGTAGGTCCCCAATATCTTTATTTATGAGGTCCATGATGATCCTTTTCATAGCTTTGCAGACCAAGCTAGTCAGGCTTATGGGGTGAAAGTTTCCAGGATCAGTTGAGGCACCACCTTTATGGAGAGGGACCACTGTTGCTGTACGCCACTCTTTGGGCACATATCCTGTAGTAAGGCTGAGACTGAACAGTAGTTTTATGTTTGGGTTTAGCTCTTCTTGGAGTTCATGTAGGGACACCATCTGGTCCCATGGATGCTGTGTTTTCTGCTTTGGAGAGGGCGGCTCTTACCTGAGCATCTGAGATGTCAGGGGGGCAGCACTCTGCTGGGATAGATATTTGCCCTTTTGGTGGGGAGGGGGGGGAGAAGTTTGTGCTGAACTTGTCAGCTAGGATGTTGGCAATGTCTGTGGGTTCGGTGTATTTTTTGTCATTTTGGACTAATTCTGAGCATATCTGGGAATTACCACCCAGGTTCCTAACATAACTAAAGAAAGCCTTGTGATTATCCTTAGTGTCCTGTGCAATTTTTCTCTCGAAGCTGGCATTAGACAATTTTATGCGTGCCCATAATTTTTTGCTAATACTGATCAGTGATGCCTTCCCTTTTTGGGATTTTGCTCTATCATTTAGTAGCTTCCTCCTTCTATTGTATAGTTTAATTATGGCTGGGGTCCACCAGACAGGACGTCTGCCTTTGGAGGATTGGGTCTTGGTTTTATTTGGGATCGCATGATCCATGCATTCCTGAAGGTGTTCATAGAATGCGTTTATAAAGGTTTCTGCAGTCTGGGCGTATTTTCCACAGGCCCGGGGGCTCTGAAGGATTCCACCTCAGTTTTGAGGAGTGGGAAATTTGCTTTAGAAGTTTTCACTGTGGTTTTCTGTGCAAGGGTGGGTTCGGGATGTGAATATCCAGTGAGATTAGTTTATGGTCTGATCTTACCAGTGAGGGATACACTTCTGGTCTGGAGCATAGAGTCCCCATGTTGGTGATGATCAGGTCCAGTATGTTTTCCCCTCTTGTGGGAGTGGTAACAAGTTGTTCCATAGCATTTGAGTTTATAAATTCTAGGAACCTTTGGGCTAGGGTGTTGGAGCTAGAGTAATGCTCCCAGTCTATGTTTGGGTAGTTGAAGTCGCCCAATATAATGGTGTTTGGAGAGACCTTCATATTTTCCAGTGTTCTCAGGAAGGCCGAGTGGGGTTCCTGGGTTTAGGAGGGTGGTCTGTAGCAGGCTATGAACTGGAAGGCAGTTTTACCCACTGTTAGCTGCACATGGATAGTCTCTGATGCTTTGTGCTTTGCCACCAACCTGGAGGTGTGGGTATCTTTGATGAATATCGATACTCCCCCTCCTTTTGTGATTCGGTCCAAGTTTTGGGGCCGAAAAGCATGGTATGAGGTATAACCTGGTAGTGCTGGGGTGCTCTCTGGAGCCCTGAACCAGGTTTCTGTTACTGCACAGATATCGATGTTCTCCATGCTAAGGAGAGTTTAGTCGTGCATCTTGAGGTTTAGACTTCTGGCATTGAGTAGCATTACTCTTAGTTTCTTATCCCTTGTGATACCTATGGAGGTGGGTTTGTCTTTTGAGCCTTGCCTAAAAAAGGCACTATGGGGGTAGCAAGAGCCTTTGCCAATATCCAAAGCCCAGGGTGACAGGTGCAAGCCGTCCCTAGTGAAGCATCGTGGCTTGTCGAGCATATCATCCCAAGCTGACAGGCATTGGATCCCTTTGAATGACACCAGTACTTAAGCCAATTGTTGAAATTGATCATCTTGTCTTCATATTGTGGCATCATTCTTGGTGAGGGTAAGATGCTACTCAAGGTCAGGGTCATACCGGCCTGGGCTACATGCTCAGAGAGCTCCTTTATGTCTCTTTTCATGTAGTCCAGGGAGGTCTCAGGTCATTCACACCAGCATGGACAATGACTGAGACATATTTGTACTTGCCTTGGAGTGACCTGAGTGCTTGTGTTATGTGGCGGATCCTAGCGCCCGACAGGCTGCTCACCGTGACCCTCTCCTTGTTCAGCCTGGTGGCCGGGGCGTCAGTGTGCCTGACGATAGAGTCACCTATTACAAGTGTATCAGGTGTGTTGTTTAGTCTTAAGGGCTGTGACTGTTTGGCACACTGGCTTTGTGAGATATGTGTTGCACGTGTTTTGTTTTGGGGTAGCGGCTGCTTGGTTGTCTGCTTTGGAGGTCTCGGCTGCTTCGGCAGATCTTTATTTAGAGCCTCCGAGTATGTTTTTGTGTGATTATGTGTTTGGTTTGCTGTCGTGGTAGGTCTATGTTAGACTGGAATTGTAGTGAGTGTGGTTTCCTTCTCCTCCTGACTGGTTATGCCAGTACTGAGTTGAGAGAGCTTAGCCTCCATTTTGGCTATATGGTTGCATCTCTCACATGTGTTGGAATTTGTTGGGAGGAGGAGAGGGTTGTCTGTGTACATGAGGCAGTTGTAACATTGCCTCAAGATTCCCAGATTCACCAGCTAGATCGGAGAGGAGATTGACAACTGACCTTTGGACATGCTAGAATAATATTGGAAATTCCTTAATAATTGAAAACCAGGGCCAGTGGGGAGTGAGGGGTAGTGCTTTTAATTTTTAGTGCTGACTTATATAATTGCTTTAGTGAGCAAGTGCCAGGTAACTTAAGTGCAATGTGTTACAGGTAACTTAAATGCAAAAACGACAAACAGTAACTTTCTTTCAAGTGAAACAAGGAAATAAGTACAGTAAGCAATGCAGATATCACTAGTGATCCACAGAAGCTGAGAAGCCGCGTATTAGGCGGATTTAGCGTTCCAGGGAAATAACAAGCAAACAAACAACAAGCATATAAACAAAGCTAGATTCAGCAGGCCTGGATCTAGTCTATGCTACAGCAAACAAGGTGTACCAATTTCAGTAAGATACAGTTCAAATATTCAGGCACTATAAACCTTTAACCAGAAATTCCCAGCTCAGAAGGGCAGAGTCCAGCCTCTTCTCCTACAAGAGTGCAGACCACAAACCTTCTTAATGTAAAATAACTGGCCTGAAGCCCAAGTGCTTAAACCAGAACTAATACACTTTAAGAATAACAGACACTGGGCTCTCAATCAGCGAAGGGTTAGTACTCAAAGAAATCTTATCTTTGTGGAAAATCAAATAATGTTGACCCACCATGAGAGCTTGCAACTCAGCCACTCTCCTTGTAGAAGACAGAGCAATCAGCAAAACTGTTTTTCATGTTAATTACCTCAAATCATCCTGAAGAGCTGGTTCAAATGGAGAAAAGAGTTATTTTTTCCAAAACAAAATTAAGAGCCCAAGGAGGAGCCACCTGTTTCTTAGTGGATAGGTATGCAGAACCACTTTCAAAACATGTTGCTATCTGAATGCATTGAAAGAAGCTCTAGCAGTGATAGAAGAGAGGGACAATGATAATAATGGCAGATTTGTAGCAGTAAGGGGCTACTGCAAGGGATGAGGATTACACTGGCATGCATTCCACCTAAAACTGCTAGTTTGGAGCTTTAAAAGAATTTGGGAGAAATAATCAGCTTTTGGCAGGGAATATTACTTATTGGTAGAGACTAGAATTTGAGTTGCAACAATGACAATATATGTGGGCGCCTAGAAGGGAAACTATAACAAAAGAAATTTGATTTCTGAAGAAATTTATGAAAATATTTGGTATGAAAGATGTTAATTTGATAGCAGGAACTTGGAGAGAACTTACACATTATTCCTCAAGTTACAATAACTGGGCTAAAACTGATATAAATTACATTTCACAGGAACATGTCCATTTCATAGAGATCTCTGATACATATCCAATAACTATTTCAGATCATGTGCCAATAATCATCAAAGTAAAAATGCAGCGTGATGAAGTAAAGATGAGACACTGGTGCTTCCCCACCTACCCGTTAAAAAGAGACTAATATAAGGAATGGGTACTGGAAATTATCCAGGAGACAGTAGGGAACATAGAAAGTACTCCAGAAGTTATAGATAATGAGTAGGATAAAATGAAAGTGAAGTTTAAAAATATGATAGAAATAAAAGTAAAAGAGATCTGGTTAAGAGGTATTAAGAATTATTTAGAGGGGCTGACAAAGGTTAAAGTATTACAAAATAAGGGGAATCTCACAGAACATGAGGTGGCACAATTGCAGGGTGAGGGGCTGACAAAGGTTAAAGTATTACAAAATAAAGGGAATCTCATAGAACAAAAGGTGACACAATTTCAGGGTGATAAAGAGAAAATAAGGGAGTATCTGGATAATATGTATGAGTTTATAAAAACTGCTGTTAAGCAACTGTTTTTTTTTTTTTTTTTTTTTTTATAATAGCTCCGGAGCATAAAAGCTTTTGGTATAATGACTTAGGCAACAAAAAGTAGGAAAGGTTGTTGCCAAACTTAGGGAGTCTATAACAAGAAAAATAACCAGAGATCCTGTAGAGGCATTAGAGATACTTCAGAAATTTTTTGGAAGCTTGTATAAAGCAGAGAAGTGGGAAAATCAAGAAAAAGCAGAAATGGAAATATTTATGGAAGAATTAAATGTGCCAAGTTTAGAAGCAGACAAGGCTCAACATTTAACAGTTAAGATAGGAGAAGATGAGATAAAAATGATGATGTATAACCAATTTACAAGAAAGTCAACAGCAACAGATGATATTCCAGTTCAACTTTGAAAGTCAGGAGGGAAGAAAGTGATAAAAATATTGAAGGCTTTGTTCAACAGTATTTTAAAAGGAGGGGGGGCACCAACATCCTGGAAAAAAAGCTGTGGTGGCTGTAGCACCCAAAGAGAGTAAAGACCCATCTGATCCAGCTTTATATAGGTCCATCTCAATTCTATACCATGAATATAAAGTGTTAATATAACGGCTAAAATAATGGCAAAGGTAATACCAAAACTGATAGATATGGACCAATGTGGTTTTGTGGAGGGGAGGCAAGCATTTGACAACAGACGTAAGCAAAATGTAAGAATATACCTCTATTATTGGTAGGTCTTGCTGCAGAGAAAACATTCAACAAAGGAATCCTGAAGCTTTTACATTTCCTTATACAATGATAAGGTGAATTAGAAGGCTTTATGAGGGATCACAGGTAAAAAAACAAATTGGAAGGGTTCCTCTCTGATAGGTAGCATCTGAACAGAGAAACCAGGCAGGGTGTCCTTTTTTCCGTTTGTTATTTGTGTTATATTTAGAACCACCAGCAAAGAAAGTAAGGGATTCATAAATACAAATATATAATTGGTACAGTGTTCAAGAAAAGTTGACATTGTTTGCAGATGATATTATTCTTTACCTTATGAAACAAGAAAATACATCTCAGTGTTGTGAAATATTTTGAGACAGTTCCAGGTTTTTTTTATATATAAAATTAATGAAGATAAAACAAAGGCTATAGCTATAAACTATGAATTGGTCCAGCAATAGCCATATTTACGGGGACATAATAAAATTAAGTATTTAGGAGTATGGATAAAAGGATTCTGTTATGGCAGCTGAGGATATAGTCTGTTTAGTTTTCTACACAGGTTAGGCATATTTGTTATCAAGCAGAGAAGAAGTTGTGGACAGTAATTAATAACGAGTTGAAGGATTCTATTAGGGAGGAGAAGAGGGAAAAAATCAAGTGGAATACGTTGATCCTCCCAACAGAACAAGGAGGCATAGGATTACTTGATTTGAAGGAATATTTCAGCACTTCACAGTTAAGTGCCTTACAGATAACACAAGCAGAAAACAACAAATTCAAAGTGGAAAGGGATGATGATGAAGCAGGAGAGTAATTTAAGAAATAAGGAAATAATTGGATTTTGGATGCAGATTCTTAAGAAGAATAACAGTTGAGTATTATAATTCCATCTTATTTTGATACTTTGTGTTTGTAAAGCAATAAAAGTTTGTGCAACAACCTCGTGTACTTAGTAAACCAAGTGGCTAAGAACTGTTAGGATGATGAATCCTATGGACTGACACCGCTTCTTCTCTAAAATTCAAAGACATCTCTGGGTGTAGTGACAGTGCTTTGTCAAATAGCATGATTCATAATTTCATTAAATATTTTACCACTGACATAGTGCCTTGATTTAGTTAAATCATTCTGGTGGCCAATCTATCTGTTAAAACTAACATGGTAGCTGGAGTTAAGCACCCATAATACCTGCAGCTGTAAGGAGGCCCCTGATCATCGTTCAGTGTGTGTGGGCACTGCAAAAGCTGCTAATATTTGGGGGGTGACGTAAAAAAGAGATCACTCATTCTCTTAATACATGCTTTTTCTAAAAGAGGGTTCTGATATGACCCTGTTAGGATAAAGCAAATAACTTGTAAATGAATGTGAGTGAGGTAAGCACTAGAGATTGACAGCCCAAAGTGACCAATCTCAGCACTAACCTGGGATTTTAAGAAAAGCAGACTCTCCCAATCTTCAGAGACAGTTTTGTTTTTCAGGAAGTTTTATAACTACTGGCAGGACACTAAGTACCACAACTCTTAAATTCCTTGATGACGAATTATGGGCAAATCCACATATAATGAAGGAATAAAGGCTCTGAATCAGGATAACTTTTTAAATGTTACTCTAACTCACTTAAAAAAACTTGACAGAATAACATATTTTACATCATCATGCATTTTCTGAGTAAGAAGAAGAATGGAAGTGTAATGTCTGTCATTATTTACTGTCTGCACTCATGAATGATTTACCAGCAAATCAAAAAAATAAAAGGAACAGGACAAAAATATGAACCAAAAACATGGCCATTTTGTGAAATTAGGGACAGTGACAGGTATGCATTACTCTTCAACAAGATGAATAAAAATGACTTAACTCTGCTGGGGTTTGACTGCTAAAAAATAATCACTGATTTGGTGTAGCAGTACTAGTGCTGCAAAATGTATTGCCAGACACTGAAATTGGTGTAAGCTAGTATTGCTATAACTTATGCATGCATGTGTAGGGCAGGGGATGTGTTAAAGTGTAAGAGTAACAAGTTGGCCATAACTTCTATCACTTTCTATCACAATCCTCCCTGCCATTATGCTTGTGTATGGGGGGAGGGGTAAGTTGGCCATCACAATTGGCCATCATAGTTCACTTGCCATCACAAACATAAACTATTACATATGATAGGTGGCTATCTTTGGCAGGATGCATCTGAAAGTGACTGTCACAGTGGTGCAGTCAGTAGGTTTGCCATTTCACAGTGCTTTACTCTTGTTGAGTTCTTGGCTGTAGTTTTCTCTGTGGGGTGTGTCTATGCTTTTCCTGTCTCTGTATGGGTTTACTCATGTTCACTGGTTTCCTGCAGCAACCCAAAGTCATGCTCTAGGTAAACTGGCATTTCTGCAGCTTCATTGAAGGTGAGTGTGCAGCATAGTGTGCATGCAGCATGTTTGTGGGTTTGTGCTTCTTATAATAGACCTGTCTTGTTAGGAAGTACCTGCGCACGTGTGTGTGTGTGTGTGTGTGTGTGTGTGTGTGTGTGTGTGTGTGTGTGTGTGTGTGTGTGTGTGTGTGTGTGTGTGTGTGTTTATGTGTGAGTGAGTGCATATATGCATGCAAAATATCACTGATTTCTGTCTGCAGACATACAATAAAATGCTGGGCACATACATAATTCCTGGTTAGTGGTCAGTGGTAAAATTGCAGTTAACAAGTAATTATATTTCAAAAATAAAGCATAAAATACATTATAGGATGGTCAGCCCTTACACCCCAGACTGCATAAATCGATTTTTACATTGGTTTAGAGATGGCCTCTGTTCACAACTGCACCCTTTCTAAAACCAGCTCCGCTCAGAGCTGTGTACAGAAATGTACTGTAGCTTGTTTGGGGGACTGGGTCTGATGGTCATTATTTCTTTAATTTTCCTCACAATCGAACCTCAGAAGTGTCCCCAGGAGTTCATTATAGCTTGTGCTGGGAATGGGAACAGTGTGGTCACTCTTTCCTTTACTTTATTTGCAGACCTAAGTGGTGTACAAACAATGTCAATATAAGTTATACAGATGCAGTGTACTGTCTAGAAGCAACAAATTGAAACACATTATGGTGATCATTATTTTTTCACTTTACTTACAATCACACATCAGGTACATAAACAGGTAGCTGTCTTTAGGGGTTAGAGGTAAAGATGCATGCTATTTATATGCATGACAGCAGTCGCTTGAAATACATGACTATGGTCGTCTGTGCCTTTGCTTTCATTCTAGTCTAACATCAGAGGAATGCAGAAACGGTGACTGTCTTTTTTTTTGGGGGGGGGCAGGGGAAGGAGGCGAGCAGTATTTCCAGCTAGGATTTTTGTATCCTTTCAAATGTTTGTCTTGTTAATTTATTGTGAGCTACTATTTTGTCAGTTTTGAACATTACCCCTAAGACACAGCGTGTCTTCTCTGAAAGAAAAAAAAAGGAGTAAATGTCGTTTCTGGCTCATGATTTTGTTCAGGTCATAACTGGATCTAAAGGTTGGGAAGGTGCTCTAAAATGCAAATCATAGCATCTGTAACACTAAGGGTTTTATGCGCCTGTTGTACCCCACATTCCCCAACATAATTCAATTATTTTCTATAAAATTAGTACTGCACTGTCTTAGCCAGTTGGTGTGTTGAAAGGATACAAGGAAAGGTAAGGTCGAATAGTAACAATATAATTCTTTCCTTAGTCGTAATTTTTGTTCAGGCCATCATTGGATGAAAATGTTTTAAAAAAAAAACTCTAAAATGCACCTTAGAGCATAGAAAAAGTTATAGCTTCTATAAAAAAGTTGAAGAGTAAGATAAAATGTGGAAAAGGAAGAAAAAAAGATCTGTGTGGTATAAGAAGTACAGAGTCGGGCAAAAAGAGGGGTTGCATTGAAGATCACATGTAATGATGACACAGGGGTGCACCAAGGAGCCCTTCAGCTAGGGCACCATTAAACTTAAGGATAGCTCTGCACATAGGTTTGTAATGTGACATCATTGCAACTAAATGCCAGTCACTGTGAGTGTCACTCTGTAAGATGAGCCAAAATGGTGTGGTACACAGGCACATCATAATGTAAGACCACTGTATTCAGTCTATGGTTACTACTACTAAAACTTTGCACCATGAACTAAAAGATTGCTTAAAAGGGGCATTAGTGATAGTGTGATGCTTAGACTAGAAGTGTCCAAGGGGGCCCCCCAGCTTGACACCTGCTTGAGGCCCCCAAATGCTAACACAGGCTCGGTGCACTTTTTCACAAATCAATCAAAGGCTTTCTTGTCCTTTTCAGAGTGGGAGAGCTTCTCATTTACTACTTTTAGCAGCAGAGGTATTTGCTAAAAATCACTGCAAGGTCAGATCTGGGGTTAGAAAATAAAAATGTATAAGACTGAGAAACTTTATACAGTCTATCTGCCTTCTTAAGGGGTGCTGTCTGGCTGTCAGGCATGTTGCAAGCTGTAATAAAAACATCCTCCAAAGCTGAAAGAACAGGAGGAACCGGATAAGGATGAGCAAATTCCAGTTGTAAAAAATCATATTAGTTTTCAAAGAAACTGGAATGTCATTATTTCCCCAATGAAACAATTAGTTCTTTCTAGACAGGTTTCAGAAAAGAAAAAATCTTCCAAGAAACATTTAGGAGAAATAATCTCAACATAATCATCATCAATTACAAAACAGAAGTTAGAAATGCTCATTAAGCTTATCTTTAACATCAGTGAAATAAGATCCATACCTGTTAAGCATTTAAAATGCAAAAGCCTGAATGCACTTAGAATACATTTAATTTTATGAGCTATCTAACTAGTTTGCTGTCATCAAACAAGTTTACAGAGGAATTATACTCCTGAGAGTTTTTGCTCTGATTGTATTGCTTCAGAGGCAGCATAGATATAAGCATCGGATAATTTACATATTAAAGGTATTTTGACAGATCATAAATATTTGTGAAATAACCCCACACCATACTATAAAAAAAATTGCTGGCACAGTTCCATGCCCACATTTTTTGGGACATAAGAAAGTGTAGTGCACATGATAATAGCATTCCAATCAACTTCAAGGAAAACTGGTTTAAAACAAATTACTGTATCTGTTGTAATAAACAATGCAAGGGCGGCCACGGTGGTGCAGCAGTTAGCGTTGCTGCCTCACAGCAAGAGGTTCTCTGGTTCGATTCTCAGCTGGGGTGCCTTCTGTGCGGAGTCTGCACGTCTTCCCTGTGGTTGCGTGGATTTCCTCCCTGTGCTCTGGTTTCCTCCCACATCCCAATGACATGCTGTAGGTGGATTGGACACTCTAAATTGGCCCTAGGTGTGTGTGTGTATGTGTGTGCCTTCTGTGGAAGGTTGGGCGCTGGGCTGGCAACTCAACACTGTAAAACTCCACTGCCAATCATGAGCGGACAGGTGATCCACTGTGGCGACCCCTAACCGGGAAAAGCCGAAAGAAGAAGAAGTTGTAATAAACAATGCACATTCTTGGTTCAGTGAGCTTGTTGCTACAATAGAGCTTGAGTATCTTACAACAACTTGAAAATTAGAGTATTAGCATAGCAGTATGTTAAATAAGCATTTTTCAGTAATAGTGTCGATACAACTAACCATATTGTGATGTGCATGCAACTAGAAACCCTAAAGGTAAAGTCATAGTGCTGATAACTGAGTACAAGGGTGTTTATGTGAAATAAATATTCCAAATGGCACTCAGAAACTGCAGCAATTTCTTCCAGTGTGCCTCTGCAATACAATTCTAAAGTATGTTATAAGGTCAAGGTTTTGATTGCTAAGGGCACTATAAACTGTTATTCTTTTTGGCTGCCAAGGCATTCACATATCTAAGTCTGGACACAGAGGATAGTATTTATGAATGTTGGTTCACAGGCATAGTGTTTCATGCAGTGAGTGCATATGCAAATTACCTCCTTCTCTACTATATGCAATTCAAAGAGCTAGCACCAATGGAGTACTGGCTGATCCCACTGGGGTAGATTACAGTGCAGCAACTATGTACCTACCAACAGATCTGTACTCCCCAGCAAAGCAATCCAATCTCCTGCAAGTATGTTACTCAACATACTAGCATAGTCAAACAATAAATAGATACATAAATAAATAAAACAAGTGGTTTGAATGGCAGGGCAATTCTTACTGGCAATGGCATTTCCTACAGTGCAGACAAACCTGATATCACAAACTACTTGTCCTACCCACAGACAGTGAGGCTGACGAGCTTCCACTAATGGGAGCTCAGAGAGAATCAGGTCCCCTCGTTATTAAAATATGGTAATGGGGTCTACTTCAGAAGACTGAAAAAACAAAATACTGAATCCGAAAAGACAGAAAATTTAAAATACTGAATGATGGAATTTGCCCCTTCTCCACTGTTGAGCGATCTTGGAGTTGGTATATATAGTGAGCAGGGTGTGTGTGTGTGTGTGTGTGTGGTGGGGGGGCACTGCATTAAAAATGTGTTCAGTATTTTGAATTTTCAGTCTTTTGGGAATCGGTTTTTGGTTTGTCAGTCTTCTGAAGTAGACCTGGTAATGATCTCTAGATTACCTTCATGCCTAATAACTGTGATTCCCTTAGGAATCACTGTTAAGGACAGGGTTACTACCTGTCCATCTTTATGCAAAATACAGAAATAAATAAACGTGCAAAATTGCAACTGCCCTGAGATTTTAGCTCAAAAAATATTTTCTAGCTTTTCCTTAACTGTTATATGCAACAATAATTCTGTAGTTTAAACATGTTAATGTAGTGCGAAACAATATAAAAAGCTCAAATTCTACAAAAATAAGTGTTTATTTTGGCAAATAAAGTGAAGCCCATTCCTTTGCAGTGGTTGGGTGTATGGTTTGTCCCACAAAATGTCACATTTCTCTAAACAATGCCCTGCTTTGAGCATCTGAAAAGTGAAAACACAAGTAATTAACCAGCCATCTCAGCATGACAAACTAGACTGTATATCTAAAATGCAGCTCGGTCACTAATGCAGTTAATGACACAGTGTTTTTTTTTTTTTTTTTTTTTTTTTGCTGCGTGCTAGCAAAAGCACAGACAGGAAACTTTGTCAGACTTCAAAGACACTAACTGGTTTGAAGCCTGAGTTTTCTCCACACAGAGCTGCTCATTTTGTAAACTGACTGAGGCCTTTGAGGTTTAGCATGTTATTGTCTAATAACTGTGGTTCACAGCGTCCTTGCACACTGTCAAAGAGGAAGTAATATTTGTATTTCCTGTAAGTGGTTATCTTATTTTGTCAAATAAATTGAGTTAAACAGCCTTTGTTGCTCAGAACTATCAACATTCGGGTCTATATTAAATCAGCGAACCCTTAAAAAACTGAACACTGATTTATCGACCCAATGTAAGCAAAAGCTTACAATCCCAAACACTTAGAACAGCAATTTTTTTTCCCAGGGGAAAAAAATCACTGTTCCACAAAAAAACAAAAATAAAAACTTTAAAACATTACATAAAGTGGAAGGCTTTACCCCACACCCCCCCCCGATGTGGGGGGCAATGCCCCCACACCCCCCTACTTAAATATACCAACTCCTAGATTGCACTACAGTGAGGAAAATGGCAAAGTAACTGAGGCAGTCATTCGATTTCTTTCCCAGGAAAATAAATCACTTATATGTCATTTCGCTATTTTGCTGTTTTGTGCTTTCAAGTTCGATCAAGACGCATTTGAAGGAATGAATCTACGATTATATAATAGGAACCCCAACACTCATACTTCCTCACTTATACTTCTTCTTTTTCTTTCAGCCGTTCCCATTAGGGGTCCCCACAGCAGATCATCATTTATCATAACTTCCTGTCCTCTGCATCTTACTCTGTCACACCAACCACCTGCATGTCCTCTCTCACCACATCCATAAACCTTTTCTTAGGCCTTCCTCTTTTCCTCTTACCTGGCAGCTCCATCCTTAGCATCCTTTTCCCAATATACCCAGCATCCCTCCTCAGCACGTCTAAACCAATGCAATCTTGCCTCTCTGGCTTTGTCTCTAAACAGTCCAACCTGGGCTGACCCTCTAATATACTTATTCCTAATCCTGTCCACCCTCGTTACACCCAGTGCAAATCTTAACATCTTTAACTTTGCCATGTCCACCTCTGACTCCTGCCTTTTTGTCAATCCCATTGTCTCCAACCCATATAACATAGCTGGTCTCACTACCCTCTTTTAGACCTTCCCTTTCATTCTTACTGGTCTGTCACAAATCACTCCTGACACTTTTCTCCACCCTGCCTATACTCTCTTCTTCACCTCTCTTGCACACTCATACATGTGATGATATTTCAAGTTCTTACTTTAAAGACTGGCAGCTGAAATTACCCATTTATGACATAACCATTACTAGCATGTATTATAGGCAGCTGAGGTGAAGAGAACAGTACAGCTTAAACTATGTTCATAGGTTCATAGGAAATTTACTAGGCTAATAGTTTAAGAGCCCTTACAAGCCTATTCAGTTTTACGTAGATTTTACTCAATTTTCTATCCCTATGGGAAAGATAACAAGGGTCATCAAGGGCTTTTGACAATTTTTACAGACTACCTCTGTCCATAAAGGGCATGGACACCACCTCAAGAGTGAATTTGCCATTTCCCATCCATTGATCCAGATTGTGCTTGAAGATGGTCAGGGAAGGGATCTGCTTTACATGAATAGGAAGCCTATTCCAGAGGGAGGGACAATCTCAGGGGCACATATCTGTCTCTCAGTCATAATCGATTCATGTCAGGGATCAGGTTTAGATCACTGGAGCAGGTAACCCTCATGCAGTTACTTTTGTGAATATACAACCTTTCCATCAGGGTTGGGTCAGAAACTGCCTTGTAGGTCAGGCAATGATCATACCTCAGTAATCGTAGGAAACTGAATACAGTCATATGGCTTTTAATCAGTCAGCATATGACATGTTGGTTATATCCTGCATTTTTTGGTGAGAAACCTCTGAGGACACTCCAGCTGTTGCATGTGCCTGGTGAAGTGCATGCCAAAGGGTGCACTGTACTCAATTAGTGGTCTGAGTACAGTGGTACTATGACATCATTAGAGCTAAACTGAGCCACATAGAAGGATTTCCTCACTACTGTGGAACTATGATGGTCAAAGGTGAGATTACTATCTATCTGAGTACCCAGATCTTGCACCACTGGGCCCACTGTTAGGGGGTGTGGTTGCTATCAATATTGTAATTTGCAGAGGTGTTTGATTTCCCAAAGGGTATTATTATGCATTTCTTTGCATTTAGTTTGAAGCCATGACTCTGACACCAATCATTAGTCTGTGTCAGTCCTTTCTGTAGGATATTAACATTGTCCGGGGAGTCAGTGATTGCTCGTAACTTGCAGTCATCAGCAAACTTGGTCAGCCAAAGGCCATATGCATTTGCCTTGACATCTACAAAGTATATCCCAGATAGGAGGAGGCCCAGCACTGAGTCCTGTGGTACTCCACTGGTGACTTGCCTCTTGCTGGATGTGGATTCCCCCACCCTAATAACATGTGTACTATCAGCGAGTCATCTGATGACACAGAGGTTTATACATAATTTTGTGAGTTTATCTGTAATACCCAAGTAGGGTATTGTATCAAATGCTTTTGTCAGGTCAACATAGGTGGTATGCACTGTCTTACCCTTATCCATGGCCTTGGTGACCTTCTTAAAGAAGTCCACCAAAATGACCAGGCAGGACCTGCCCTTGACAAAGCCAAACTGGATTGGGTCAAGAGTCTGAATATTTCCTATGTCATTGTCAATCAGGTCCAAGCTTCTCCTTTCCATAGCCTTGCATATGAGGCTAGTTAGACTTATGAGTTGGTAATTTCCTGGGTCCATTAATAGTCCCCCATTATGCAGAGGGATAAATGTTGCTCTCCTCCACTTTACTGGGACAAAGGCTGTTTGGAGACTGAAGTTAAGTTATGATCTGGGTGGGTCTGCTAGGTCATCTTTCACGCTATTTAATAGGCACCCTGGGATTCCATCAGGGCCCATTGATGCTGTGTTTCTAGTTATAGAGAGCGCAGTCATGCCCTGTTCTTTTGTGATAATTATCAAGGAAATGCTATAGGACATTTCATGGGGAGTGACTGGAGGTGATAAGGGGGTGAAATTTGAGATTAATTTATCACCCAGCAGGTTTGCTATTTCTTCTGGCTGTGAGTATAGGTAGTGCCATCTAAAGCCAATTCAGCACAGTGTTTCCCTTAAGATTTTGGACACAACTAAAAAATGCTTTGTGGTTATATTTTGCTTGGGAGGCTATTTTAGTCTCATATTTAGCTTTTGAGAACTTGATTAGTTCCCTGATTTGCCTGTTGAGACAAATTAGGGATTTTTTTTCTCTGTTGTGTATCTAATTATGCCAGGGGGGTATACCAGGGTGACTTGTTTTTTTGGCTAGACCTGGGTTTAGTTCGGTCAGGTACTGCTGTTTCTACGCAGTTGTTTGTTGTACAGGGCATTTATGTATACTTCTGAGTAGGTGTTCATGTTTTTGGTGTTATGGAAAGATTTACAATTACCTATGCTATCACTTAATAGAAGGTAATTTTCCTTGGAAAAATCCTTTAGGGTTTTAGGGTTTGATGGGGGTTCTATCGCTATATTTATTTCAAAGGATATGAATTTATGATCCAGTCTTAATAATGAGGACATTATCCTAGGGGGTGGGTGCAACACTTCTCCATGTTTGTGAGTTTTATGTCAAGGATATTTGAGACGCTAGTGGGAACCTAACATAACAATTTCTTGTGTGTTACCAAATTATATGCACTGAGACCAAAGATACTTTTCTTAAGGGGGACCAAGAAGCTCAAGAAAGTCAAACAGTTGTTACAAAGTCTCTAAGAAGGGTTGACAGGATTTAAACCTAATACTCCATATTAGTTTTCTGCTTTAAGAATTAGGCTGTTATGCTAGCATTTTACTTAATTCTTGATCCATTTTTCACCTAGGTTCATATCCCCTCATCTTAATAGATTAAAACCATCATTAAGCCACCACTGGTTTAAATCCTGCAGTAAAATGAAATAAATCCTGTCCCAAAATATGTTTTACTACCTACCCCACATAACTATGCTCCACCTGATAACTGGTGATTGCTTTGAGTTCCATTTTAATAATGGAAGACTTCAATGAAATTGCTACTCCCAGAGCTGATGTTGACTAAGAGATAATTATATTTAGTAAGGGGATATCAGAAGGCAAAACCTCTTACAAATGGATATTTGGAACCTGCCCCTTTTCAGCCAGGCATTTAACAGTTTTCGCTGAATATTTTCATGGAACTCTTTTCTCAAAAAATGTCACTTATAAAAATCTACCACATCCCTTTGACTTGTCAATCAAATGCTATATTTAGTTCTTGATACACAACAGCTGTAACCATACAGCTCAACTTCTTAGCACAAGAAATCTGGACAAAGTAAAAAATAATGGGGGGGAGGGGGCGCATACCCCTCAACTGTACAGATTTTTGCAGAATGTCCAGATTTGTGTCTCATATTTTTGGTCTGTTTCTCATATAAGTATGTTTTTCTGGCAAATTATTGGTAAATCACATTTGAGTTTCAGACTTCATACCCTTCATAAAATTATTGCTAATGCAAAACCTGTTATTCTATCAACTTTTTAATTTTGTAAGAGCAATATTTAAAAAGTGTCCCTATTTTTGGGCCCTTGTCCCCCCATTAATTATGGCTTTGTCCAGATTTCTTGCTATAAGAGGTTGAGGGGTATGGGAGAAGGGACAGGGGCCCAAAAATAGGGACAGATTCTAATCATTGCTCTTATGAACTTAGAAAGCTGCTAGAACAGGTTTTACATTAGAATGCATTTTCTGAAAGATATAAAGACTGAAGCTCAAATGTCTGTCATTATTTAGTGATTTCAGTCCTCAATGATTTGCCAGAAAACAACAGATTTTATGAGTAACAGACCAAGAATGTGAGGCAAAAATCTGGACATTCTGCAAAAATCTGGACAGTTGAAAGATGGCTGTCACACAAGAAATCCACACTATCCTTTCTCGCTGTTTATATACTTGTACAGTCACTTTTCTGTATGCTCAACCAGCAGCAATAATATGTGTTAACTGAAGAAATATCTGATTACTTTTAAACATCATTGTACACACTAGCACTGTTTACAGCTCTGATTACTTCTGTTCTTAATTTTGCCAGTTAGGTATAGAGCATTTCTGACTCTACAGATCATCTAACTTGAGTCCTATTTAGCTTTGAATTTAAAAAAATTGCTGTGTTTCGACAAACAATAAGAGATTATGGGTGATATTTGTAGCTGCTACACGTAAGTGGAGCAAGAGTGAGACATAAACTGCACCAAAGGGCAGCAGTTAGAAGATGATTGAGAAAGTCTTATGCAAATGAGAAAATAAGGAAATGTGAATGAAAAACGCATGAAAAATATTTGTCACTTTTGTAAATAAGTTTCTCTTCCCACCTTTTGTGATTCATTTTTGTTTTTTTATGCAAATCTACTCCTTTCACTGGCCCGAGAGAAGAATGTATGGGCAAAGAATAACTCACCTAAATTTGCTGAACAGAAGTAACTGGAAAGGCTTATTGGATAGGGATAAAATAAAGGGCAAAGCCATAGTTGGCTCATCTGGTACCTGGTGCCACTCCATCAGTTTGCCGCCCCTTAACACTAAGTTCAACAGCAAAAAAAGGTCCCTTCTCTGAGGTCCATATCATCTCTGTCATACCCTCATTTCCTACCAATGTGACAAGCAAAAAAAAAAAATAATAATAATACAGACAGCAGTTGTTCCTCATTATACTTTTGGAATATGTAGATGAGCATATATATTTCACTGTCTCACCATAGGCCTGAGCCAGCACCATGCATACCTTCTGTGGAATGGCATGCTTTCCTGAGGTGCTTTATTGACAGATTGCACCCATGTTGCTATAAGGACCACATCTGGACAATAGGGGGAGAAGTACAGTGACAGGAAAGCATGCCATTTTATCAACTAACAGGTAGTGTGTGATGCAGGGGGGATGCATCAGGAACATATCAACCCAGCATCTTGGCAGCGCCCATGATTCTCACATTTGGCACAAAAGGTGACTGTACTGTCTGTCCCTGCATGGTATGATTCCTCATGGTCACCTGATTAGTATGTGATGACTATTATAATATTGTTAACCGTAGTTATTTTTCTATTTAGTGACAAAGGTAATATTGAGTAATCCCTCCTATTTATGTGCCCTCTCCCTGTTTCATTTCCAGGTGACACAAGACTATTCACTTAAACTTGAACCTTGGCTAATGACACCAGTCTGAAACCCACAGGGAGAGCTGAGGAGCACTTTAACACTGCGCTGTCCCAGACATGGATCATCATTGAGTGAATGTTTGGCCTGTTCAAAGCCCATTTCTGTCTCTTGGACAACTTGGGGGTGGGCCTTTCAGTATGAATATGCTATTGCATGGAAAATGTTTATAGCCTGTTGCATTCTGCATACGGTAATCATGCATCAGGCTGGTATGCAACTGACATAGCCAGTCACAAATAGTGGCATTGCAGCTCCCTCAATCATTTGTTGCACCAATGACAATAGTGATGATGGCAAGGGGTGCCTGTTCATCAAGGGGTTTAGGCTATGTACAAGAAACGAGTGTTGAGCTACATTGTGCTCCCGCTCTATCATCATTAGGCTGAGTCTTTGAGCCTGTGTCAGAAGCTACACAGTTATTCACCTATTGTGGAGTATGAGGTCATGCTAGTGCACCTTGTACTTGTGTGTCATTGTCCTGTGGCTGTATTACAGGAATGGAAGCAATGTCATCAGCATTATTGATGGCTATCCTGCTGTCAACATTGGTTTGCTGTGATGAAGCACAACATGTAATTGCTTCTGCTGATGACCCTGTTAGGAAATATGTAGCAATGTGGCTAACGTGAGCTGTCACACATATATGAGTTTGTATTAATAGAATAGAATAGAATAGATTAGTACTAGGCTAACTGCCCTTGCGAGCCATTTAAGCCAAGACAATTATCCCTTGTGAGACTCAAAACCTGTACCTTGTGCTTGTAAGGCAAGCACCTTGACCATTAGGCCACTGTCAGGTATGATTACCATGCACTGTCTGCAGAGGTGGTGCTACAGCTGATGTTGATGAAGTACCAGATAAGAACACATTTAACAGTTAAACGTACACAGTTACCATGACACGTACCCCTACCCTGAAATTAGTAGTGCCATCCAAACACTAACCTTCTGCACTGCCTGTATGTGGATGTGTGAGGTGTCTGAAGGCACTGGTGTCCACATCACTCCAAGGGATTCCTGTACCATCCTCTGCATCAATGCCATCACCCCTTGTAGGCAGCAGATACTCCTCATCCAGTGTTAAAGGTTGGAAAGTGAAAGGCCCACCACTGGTGCTGCTACATGCAATTGTATTCTGCCTAGCCTTTGTCCTTGCATGGCCCACCGTGTCTTTAGTTCTTTTCCTACACTGTGACAGGTTGTGATTCCTTTCCCCTATAGCATTTTTGTCAGCCACAATCTAATTCCACTGCTTAGCTCATTCTGCATGTGTTGGCCCGATTTTTCCAAAAAGATATTTTTTATACATCCCATGTGCATCCTTGAGGATCTGTTTTTCAAGATTGAATTTGTCTCTGCTGTGCCTTGTTCCCTGATACTGCAACATTTTTCTTTAAAAATACAAGTTTGGAATTAATAATACAGTCCTACTATATTTGAGTGCAGTCAGTTGCACACATAAAACAAGCATTACTTCTGTACATGAAACCTTTACTAATTCCCTCTGATTTAATCATTTTCCTTCCCTTTCTGTTGTTCTCTATGTTAAATATTGGTTATCTGTGCCATGTGTAAAACTGTGAATGTGAGATGTAGGCCTATGAAGCAGTGCTGGAAGGGTAGGGAAAATTAAAAGTAATTTTTCAGTTGTTTACTCCTTTAGTTGTAGCAAGGTAGCCTGAACTTTAGTTCTGAGCAGTTTCATTGCCAGACACCACAGTCTCTTCATAGGTTCATTGAATGATACTAGGCTATTGACCCGGAGGCCCTTATAAGTCTAGCCAAGAATTTTGCCCATGTTCCCACAAAGTCAGCACCTGTTTCCCCTGTCCAGCAGGGACACAGATGGGATCCCAGGGGTATATTTTCTGTTTCCCATCCAGTCATCCAGGTTCTTCTTAAAGAGGGCTAGAGAGGTACTGTAGTAAGCAGGTTTATACATATTAAGGTAATGAACACAGCACTGAATATAACAAATTACACATTGAAAATAATTGCCTATAAAAGTATAAAAAATTAAACATGTTCCTTCTGCTCCTAGGGATCCACAAAGTGAGTGTCAGACCTTCCTTCACTCAGGGGTTATTTACTGCTATAATGTCCTTTAAGGCTCCTCACAGGTTTCAGTTCCTGCTCCTCGTTCTACTGCCCTTAAAAGGCCTAGAGAACAGGATTCTTCTGAGGATGAGTTGGAGTCTGATGATGAATCCCTGACTTATTCTGCTCAAATTCCTTCTCCTTTGGACTATGGGTCACAGGAGCAGGGATCATTTAGTCCTGATATTCCTTTTGCGGAAATTTCTTTTGGGCACACACTCTCTGGGATGATGAACTTTTTTAAGTGGGATTGTGCTCAGATCTCTGATATCCATAAGAGGTACTATGAGTTGCTGCAGTTGGAATCTCCTAAATCTGCGGCTAGTCCTCCTGTTTTGCCTATGTTGCTGGATACTTTTTCTAATGCCTCTCATGCCCCTAATTCTCTACCTCCTGCTCCCAAAAAGCTTGATAGGTTTTATAGGGAGCCTGAGGATTGCTACTTTCTATATAAATGTCCTGCTGCTGACCCCTATGTAGTGTCTGTAGCCCCTGATAAGCCATCTAAATTACTTCCTTCACCCATGTTTTTGCCTTCTGACAAGGTCAGCAGAACCATGGAAAGGCTGGTTAAGAAGGTTTACACTTCTGCTACCCTAGATTTTAGGGATATTAATTATCAGAACCATATGTCTAGGTATGTGTTGGCTCTTCTTTCTCAGGCCTGTGAACATATTTCTGATTTTCCAGACTCTGAGGGTAAAACATCTCTTCTTTCCTTGTTAAGGACTTCCTCTCAAGTCATTTGTCATTCTATTAAATGTAGTTATGATGCAGCAGAAGCCTCTTCTAGGGCTGCTGTTTTTGGTTCACTGATGAGGTATTCTTGGCTTATGTTTCAACCTCTACCTGATGATATTAAAGCTAGGTTGATGGATGCTCCTCTGGATTCCAAAATTTTGCTTGGGGAAGCAGCCACTGGTTTGTTTAGATCCCTTCAGAATAAGGGTAAGGCCTTACAGGAGCTTAAACGTGTTTGTTTCTCCTGTACCTAAATTTCAGAGAAACTACTCCTCTAAGCCTGCCTTTTTTGATAGGGAATCCCCCCTTCTACTAAAGGTAAGAAGAGGGGCAAATGGGTTCCTTCTGCTAAGGCTACTCAGTTTTCAGGGATTCCGAAGCCTTCCATTCCAGAAAAAACAGGTGCCATATGACTGTTCATCTCTTCCCAGCCATATTCCTCTTTGTCTTTCCCTTTCTCTTTCTGTTCCTGTATAGCTTCAGATCACTCAGGATTCTTGGGTTCTGTCGATCATTCATCAGGGGTACTTCATGGTGTGGAAATCCAGTCCCCTTTTATGGGCATTCTTCAGCCTCCTCAGGAACAACTTCCCTTTTTCCCAGAGGTTCTTCTAAAAAGCTCTTCACTAGGGGTACTATTCAAGAGGTGCCGGAGTCCCAAAGGGAGAAAGGGTTCTACTCAAGACTGTTTCTAGTGCCCAGAAAAGAGGGCACTTGGAGACCTATTCTAGACATCACTCATCAAAACACTTTTCTAAAAGTGTCTTCCTTTCAGATGTTGTCCATTCAGATTCTGTTTCCTCTCTTGCTCCCTCAGGCTTATATAGTATCTCTGGATCTCAAGTATTCTTATCGCCATATTCTGATCCATCCTCTTTTCTGAAAGTTTTTGTTTCTCTGTTGCTTTCTGGCATTTTCAGTTCTCTGCTTTGCATTTTGGCCTTTCTACTGCCCCAAGGGTGTTCACCAAATGCCTTGCTTCTGTGATTGTTTTTTTGTAAGCTTCAAGGGATCCAAAATTTTCCTTACTTACACAAACTGCTGATTCAGGCATCCTCTCCAGAGACCCTTTTGCAAAATCTTCATTTTGCCATTTCCATTCTTCAGATCCTGGGGTTTACTAGAAATTTCAAAAAGTATTCCCTGACTTCTTCTCAAGATCATGTTTTTCTGGGTTGCAGGATTAAGACTGTGCCAGTGCTTGCATCCCTGCCTCCTTCAAAGGCCTTAACTCTCATTTCTTTCTTTCTTTCACACTCTTCTTCCTCTGGCTTCTATTACTGCCAGGGAGTTTCTGAGAGCTCTGAGTTTCATGGCATCCACCATTCTGATGCTCCCTCTGACCAAACTTCACACAAGAAAGTTTCAGTGGTTTCTGAAATCAGTGTGGCTTCAACATGCACATCAACTAAATTTTGTAGTTTCTCTTCTTCCTAGTCTCTAACAGGAACTTCACTGGTGGATACAGCAGTTATCTCTGAATCCAGGGATTTCTTTTCATACCCCTCATCCCTGTCAAGAATTGCTCACAGATGCTTCAGATGTGAGATGGGGGGTGACATTTGGCTCCCTAAAGGTACAGGGGGTGGTTGCCTTATCAGCAGAAGGAGCACATCAGTGTCAACAAGATGAGAGCTCTTCTGCTGGCTCTTCAGGCATTTCATCCTCTTTTTTTCTCCAGGACCTCTCAAGGTGTTCACAGATAATACCACAGTGATGTGGTATATCAACAAACAGGGAGGAATGAGATTTTATCTTCTTTTTCCAGTTGGCACTTCTGGTATGGTAACAAGTGACTCTTCAGGTGGTTTATTTCCTTTCCAATCAGAACATTGTGGCAGACACTCTGAGCAGGTCCTTAACTCAGTCCCATGAATGGATGCTTTACAGGGATGTGTTTCTGGACATTACCCACCAGTGGGGTACTCCTCGAGTAGGTCTTTTTGCCTCTCCTCTGAACAGACAACTTCCTCTGTTTTGTGTCAGAGTCCCAGGTCCTCTGGTGCAGAAGGTGGATGCTCTCTCATGCTCTTGGAAGGGGATGTTTCTTTATGCATTCCCTCACCTTCCTCTCATTCCAGAAGTCCTGTTTAAAATTCAACAGGATGCTACCAAAATCTTTTTGGTGACTCCCTTTTGGCTGTGACAGCACTGGTTCCCTCTACTTCTGCATCTAGCCAGGGGCAATCATCACCAGTTACCTCACAGGGTGGATCTAATCACACAAGCTAAGGGATCTCTCATCCATCCCCTGCCCACGCTTCAATGGACACTGTGGGTGATAGGATTTTGATCCCTCATAGACACCTTTTTTCTGAGTGCGTGCTGCAAGTCCTGCAGGAGACTAGAAAACCTACTATTAGGAAATCCTACTTATCCAAATGAAAGATGTTTTCTATTTGGTGTCTGTCTCATACTCTGCACCCACTTACTGTGGATGTTCATTTAGTTCTGTCTTATTTGTGTGAGTTGCTCAAGGCTGGCTTGGCCTATTCTTCTATTAAGGCCCACTTATCAGATACTTCTGCTTGCCTGCCTTTTTCTCCTCCTTTAGCTTCTAGGTGTGAGGTGAAACAATTTGTTAAATGTGTCCTTAACATTAGATCTCCCTGGAAGCCTGTTCCTCCTCCCTGGGATCTTAATTTTGTCTTGGAAAAGCTGACTCAGGCTCTTTTTGGGTCTGCTGCTTTGGCTTCTTTCCAGCATTGTTCCTGGAAGACTGTTCTTTTATTAGCTCTTACTTCTGCCAGATGGGTGTCTGAGTTGCAGGCTCTTATTGCTTGTCCTCCTTTTTTGATCTTTCATGAGGTCAGGGTGTCCTTGCGCACTAACCCTTCATTTTTGCATAACGTGGTTAGTGTATTAATCTGCCTACTTTTTCCCCTCTCTGCAATCTGACAGTGAGACAATGCTGCATACTTTGGATATGCATATTCAACTCAGGGTTTATTTGGATAAGACTAAGGCTATTAGAAAATTTGATCAGTTATTTGTTTCTTTTCATCCTAGATCATTGGGACTTGCTGTATCCAAGCAAACTATTTCTTCTTGGATTTATAAGGCTATTTCCTTTTGTTACACTTTTATGGCAAGAGCCTTCCTTCTTCACTTAAGGCTCATTCTACTAGAGCTTTGGCTTCGTCTGGTGCTTTTTTCAAGGGCTTAGATACTAATTCTATTCTTGAAGCAGCTACCTGGACTTCTGTACATACCTTTAACAAGCACTACAAGTTGAATGGTATCTCTAGAGCTAGGGCTAGTTTTGCTAGTGTTGTTCTTCATGGCTTTTTAGGGGTCTCTTTTGCCCCTTCCTCCTCCCAAGTTTCCTCTTGAGCTTTGGCACTCTCCCATGAGTTATGAATACTGTGGTGGTGAATGTAAGCACATAGTACAGTTGTGTAAAATCTTACCATAATGGTAAATGCCCTTGCCTTCGCTGCTGCAGTACTCACTCACTCCCTCCATTCCCCTAGTCCTTTACCGTCCTGGATGTACAGATTACCTTTTGGGTTCCTTGAACTGGTGTTCCTACTTGGGCAATCAGTTCTGATTATGGTAGGCTTTAACATCACCTTTATGCTCTATGCTACACAAGGAGCATTTGGGTGACATTCGGTATACCTTAAAGCAACAGTAGTCTTTGATAGACATCAGCCTTCCATGGCAGGGAATCCCATATGTTAAGAATACTGCAGCAGTGAAGGCAAGGACATCTACCGTTATGGTAAGATTTTACACAACTGTACTTTACCCTTACATAGCATATGTTTTGCAACCTGCAGATATATGATATAACTGATTTGTAAGCATTGCTTGAATGTTTAATTACACATGTTCTCTGTTTAATGTACTCACTAACATGCACAACACTGGATTTGAAATATAGATTCAATTAATTAACAGATGACATGCTTATACCAAAAAAAATATTAGCTACTCAATGCTCAAAGTACTGTGTAAAAAACTGCATGAAATTACAAAAGTAGTTTATAACATTAAAATATAATTCTCGAAAAGCCCACCAAAAATGACCGAACTAAATCTATAGGTTGAAACAACTTAGCTAGAAGATAAATTAAACAATTATCAATAGAACTATGATATCAATGTACAGCATAATCTGAGGACACAGATTTCTAGAAGAACAATTAGTTGTATTAAATGTAACACACATGAAAATAGGTAGGATTCCTAGCTGAGACTTCATATGATATGTGGTAAGAGTGAATAATTGCTTAAATCACTGTAATTTTTTTTAGAAAAAGGAAGAGAAGAAAACATGTATCCTGGGTTACATTTGCAAGCTGAACAAAAGGTAGAATATGTAATTAGTTGAACAATCAATTCCCCAAACTGACAAATTTTCCTAAGAGGGCAGAGAAGACAGTCTTAAAGATGTGGATCAATATGAGACAAGGTTCTCGAGTTCTATTACTCAGTGACTGGAGGACTGTTCAAAATTGGAGCACAATCAGTTTGCAGTATCAGTGGATAAAAGCAATTAAAGGACTATAGACTAGCCCCCTGTACTGGATTGTAATGTTAAGGAGACATTTTTGAGCTAATAAGCTAAATAATTAAGGCGGTATAGCATTCATAGGCAGATAGGAAGACAGCTGGCAGTGCTAGGCATATTAACCAGTGTTACAAAGTGACATATCTTAGTCATTCGATTTTACAGTGCTCTCTGCATTATATGAATGACTCGGTGAAAACAAAAGCAATGCATATTCCATTCAGGGATGCCAGAATAACATCAGGAGCTGAAACCTGAGACTTCAGGTACAAAAAGAATGAAGAAAATGATGACTTCAAAGAGTTAGTGAAAGATTAAGGTTTTTACTAGAGTTTCCTAGAATGATTAAAAAGTAATTTTTGCATCTTTTTGAGGGAGTCTGATATTGCTCCTTACATGCATTGCTAATATCACATTATACCTTTAAAGTATAGGTAGAGTAAATGAACATAAGCTTTCCCAGTGTTACAAAAAAGCTATACTTCTGTGCTCTTCAGTTCATAATAGCCCTAGATAACCTAATCCTGCTTTTGGTAATAAGAAAAAGATAATTCTGAATAGTAATCCAGATATGTTAAATAAAGAACACATCTTATTTAAATCAGAAGAGAGCAAGATGGAACCAATCATCCTGAGCTGTAGTATTTTGCAAACCAGAACTATTTGCTTCAAGGGAATAGTTTAACAAATGTATGCAGTTTCACAGCTGGTGTGCTTTGTATTATTTTATCAGTAATAATTCACAGTGAGTGGGCATTTTTAATGTTTTACAAGATTTGAAAGGATTGGTGACTGTGTGGCTTCCACCTGTCCATTCGCAAAGACTTGTGAAAAGCCATCTGTCTGTTGTGTGATTGTGGATGTGTATATATATATAAGTAAAATGGGATATATGTTACAGGGATGTGGGTGCAGACATCATAAAAGAAGGTTGGCAGTTATAGCATTTTACAGCTTTATACTTTTAAAAGACCAACAGCAATGACTTACTGAATGTGGTTCTGTTTCTTCTCAGCAGTTTTGCAATCTTGGAGTTAGTAAAAGGGTCAGATGAAACTCTCCACATTAGAGTGGAGGATAAAGCTCCCTATGGAAACAAATGTCTTTGTCTTAGCTCTATTTCAAGTGTTGGTTTGCTAAGTAGTGTAAATATATATGTTTGTGCACCCACACTTGAAATATATATGGGCGTGTGTGTGTGTTTGTGTGTGTGTGTGTGTGTGTGTGTGTGTGTGTGTGTGTGTGTGTGTGTGTGTGTGTGTGTGTGTGTGTGCATGTTTTTTTTTCAAAGAATTTTATTAAATAATTATTAAAATGAACAAATATTTCCATGAAATTATAACATTTTTTCTTTAAAGTTCAAAAACAAGAAAATAAAAAAACAAACCTTCTAAAATATAAACCAATGTAACTAAACTATGTACAAAGACGTTCATCATGCAAAAAAAAAATTCTTAGTGTAGCTGTAGGATTAATAAAAAATCATCTGTTTACATAAATTAATAAACTATTTTTCTAGAAGTTCATAAATGATATTCCATGAATTATATAATGTAGTTTTCCTAGATGATCTAGATTTAATAGTTAACATTTCCAAATTACATGTTTCAAGGAGTTTATTTTTAAATACCAAAAATGTAGGTGCTGTACTAGATTACCAATTCTTAGTGATTGTTTTTCTACCTATAGATAGTATAGACCAAACCAAAGGGTACTTATTCTCTTTTACACAATTAGGAACAGGAGTATTAAATAAAACAAGTGATTTAGATATAAATAAATTATCAGTAAAAATTGTTTGCAACAAATTATTGATATCATCCCAAAATTTTCTTAAATATATGCAATTATAAAACATATGAGACCAGTCAGCATTCAATTCAATATTACATCTCCAACATGTTATATTCTTTTTAGAAAATATACTTATATTATGAGGAGTGATAAATGATCTATTTAAAAATCTCCATGTGAATAATTTCCATTTTAAAGAAGTAGTAGTCATACTTGCTGATTGTAAAATATTCAATTTGTCTTTCTCAGAAGGGGGATTATTATTAATTAAAGAAAAATATTTCCAATAATTATCTGAATGTGTATCTAAATCACATTTAATTGCCCTATAAATGTTTGATAATTTGTTATTAGCAGGAGATTTATGCAAAACTGATAAAATCATATATTGTATTAGCTTGGGAATTTTTTTTCCTAATTATAGGAGACATAGAATCCAATTTATTTAATACATATTGTCTAGCTTCTTGAAGCTCTAACCATAAACAAGAATCAAGTTTATACTCTTCCAAGAGTAAACTATTGGATTTTATCTCATTATTTATCATCATTTGGTGCCAAAATGTTAAATGCTTTTGCTGAAATATAGACATTTTTGTATAATCTGAAGAGAAAATAGATCTCTCTGTGTGTAGGCTATAGGGAAAAGTAAAAAAAGCCAATCCTGATATATATTATGTTTAAATATAAATTTTTAAAATAATTTTAAAAGAAAAACTATATACTTAGAGTTAAAACTCAGAGAAGAAAATTCAGGAATATAATCTTTTAACCTCCAAATAAATGGATTAGTAATTATATTTAGCTTATAGGAACTGTTTATATGTTCGGTATTTTGTGACAATACCTCTATAAACTCTTTCCACTTAGCAGTGTATTCCACATCAATGAGATGAGAGATTGTATTGAATACTGATGAAATTGAATACATTTCTAAATTTGGTAAGGCTATACCCCCATTATACCAATTATACATATGGTATGTTAATGCAATCATTGGCTTATTTGGTAACCACAAAAACTTCTGAATCATTGAATTAATTTTTTTAATTATTTGGTAAGAAGGAGGTATAGATAAAGATTGAATTATAAGATTTTGGGAAGAAGGATCATCTTTATTATTAAAAGTTTATCATCCATAGAAAAGGGTAATTTGTTCCATTTATTTATTAAATTTTCTATCTGTAATAGACTTTTATTATAATTTATTTGAATGGTATCTTTAATATTGTTAGTAATAAGTATACCTAAATATGCTATTTGTTGAGACTGAGCTATATATTCATTATATTCATCAGGTATATTGTATTTTTTTGAACATGTTAAAATATTTTGTGTTTTATTATTATTAAAAGTAAGGCCGGAATTTTTTTGAAAATATTCCATGTTTTTAAAAAGTTTTTGTATATATTCTCTTCTACTCCCAAGAGTAATCAATATGTCATCTGCAAACATTTGTATTGTAGATGATATAGTGGGGTTTAACTTGTATCCTTCAATATCTGTATCATGTCTTATTAAATTTGCCCATGGTTCCATAACTAATGAAAATAAAAGAGGGGATAAAGGACACCCTTGCTTAGTACATTTTACTATTGGTATATTTTGAGATATACTAGTACCAATTTTAACATAAGCTTGGCTACCTTCATATAACAGAGTGATAAGATTGATAAAATTATTGGAGAAATTTAATTCCTTTAATAGAGTGAACAAATATTCCCATGTAAGTGAGTCGAAAGCACAATTTATATCTAAACTAACTAGGGTTAAATTTGTTTTAAGATTTTTCACCAAATCAATTAAAGTTAATATTCTTTTAATGTTATCATATGAAGTTCTCTTCATTATAAACCCCATTTGATCACTATTAACTAATTTGGGTAAAAGTGTTTTAAGCCTTTCTGCATAAATGGACATAAATAATTTGTAATCAGTGTTTAATAGGGAGATAGGTCTATAGGAGGTACACTTAGAGGGATCTTTGTTAGATTTTAAAATAGGAGAAATACAAGTGTATTTCCAAGAAGGCGGAATTATGTTTTTGTCCTGAACAAGATTAAATACTTTATAAAGCAATTTTAGAGCATTTATAGGTAGTAATTTGTAAATTTCAGGAATGATGCCGTCATTACCTGGTGCTTTAGTTTGCTTTCATTTGGTAATGTGAATTTGAAGTTCTTTGAAAGATATTTGTTTATTAATAGAAATCCATTGTTCCTTTAAAAGTCTTGTTTTAGTGTATTTATTAATACATGTTTTTATTTCCTCTTTAGAGTTAATTTCAGTAGTTGTTTGGTTGATGTTTATAAAATACTCTCTAAATTCAGTTAATATATTATGAATTTCCGATACCATTTGTCCTTTTTTAGGGGAGAATATTTCATTAATATGATTAAATCTATTTAATCTTTTCGTTTTATTAGCAAGAATTTTTAAGGATTTAGGGTTAGAAGAGAAATTTATAAACTTGAATTTTTCTATATTGATCATAGTTTTATGCTTTAATATTTTTAGATATTTATTATTTAACATATTTATTTCTTTTCTTTTATCTGCTATATCTTTATCACCCATATTACTAAGTTTTAAAGTGTCTAATTTACATTGTATATCTTGCAGCTCTTTATCCCAAGCTTTCTTTTTTGTTGTACAAATTCAATATCCTACCATATAGATAAGCTTTTAGGGCATCCCATATGTAAAATTCTGATATATCATTAATATTGTTAAGTTCTAAAAAATTCTGTACTTCTGTAGAAATGAAATCATTAACATCTTTTAATTTTGTGATATAAGCTGGGATCCTTTTTATATGAATATTAAAATTTGGATTGACTACTTCAAAAATGATAGAATTATGATCTGATAAAGGACATGAAATCACTGCTGATTTGTTTAAGGAATCTGTTAAATTATTAGAAATAAAAACTCTATCCTCGAGTATGAGTTATCTCTATGAGAAAAAAAAGTGTAAAACAAAGAAGTAGTATCTGCAAAATTTTATTTTTTATTTATTTTTATTTTACATTTGTTGACCGGGCTAGTCTAACTGGATACATGTCCATTTTCAGTAGAGGCCCGGGGAGAAAAGCTCCAGAAAAACATTAAAAAACATTAAAAGATTAATAGAGGATTTACAGAAAACAAATATAAACAGTAGTAATTGTTACATAAAAACATTGAAACCAAAAAAAAATATAGAAAAAATTGATTAAATTTTTTTTTTTTTTTTTACAGAAGATGAACTACTCTTAGTAAATGTAGCATAATGAAAATCGTTTAAGGGTAGTCTACTAAAGAAGGTATAATATACTTGTAAACATTGTAATTATATGCAAACCTTAGTATAAAGAAGCATTATAGGAAGGTTGTAGTAGAAGTAGGTTGAAGAAAGAAACAGTTAGAAAGCAAAATAGGAGAGCAGTTATATACATAAGAGGGGTAAAAGGGTGAAAGTGGACCCAAGGAAGTAGGAAGATAGAAGTGAAAGAGGTAAGCAATTTAGTCAGGGTTTGTGCAGGGGCACAACCAGTGTGATTTTAGGTGAATTTTGAGTCTTAGTTTAAAGAGAGACAGAGATGGTAGTAGAGTTAGATCTGTAGATAGAAGGTTCCAATGTTTGCCAACAGTGTTTGAGAAAATGCTATCACCTGACAAGTTATTAGACTTCGTAGTACAAACAAGTAATCTACTTGAAGAGCGTAGTGAAGTTAGATTAGTATAAGGGGTGATAAGGTTAGCAAGAATAGGAGTATTTTTAGGTTGATAAAAGATTTTGTGAGCAATGATGAGTTGGGAAAATGTTAGCAAGCTAGGTAATTCAAGCCAGTTGAGCTGCTTAAGATTAAGACAATGGTGTGTCATGTATGGATTGCTGGTAGCAAACCTGGCAATATTGTTATAGGCGTGAGAAATTTTTTGGAGGTTAGTTCTTTTTAGATTAGTATAAATTGGTGAAGCATAGAGAAGTGTAGATATTAAGTGAGAGTGGGCAATGGTGGTTCTGGCCTGAGGAGTAAGGAAAGGTTTGATTCTGTATAAGGAACCAATTTTTCTGTTCACTGCTTGTATGGTGTTGTTAATGTGCATATCATAGGTGAGGTTGTTGTCGATTGTGACTCCTAAAAGTTTGGTAGATTGTTCAGGAGTTATCAGGGTGCCTTTGTTAGATACAATAGAGAGATCAATAGGAGAGGACCTACTGGTAGGTGGAAATAGTAGAAGTTTAGTTTTTTTGGCATTCAAAAGAAGGCAACGTTTTAGGAACCATTCTTCAACCATGTTAAATACTTTTTGGGTTATGTAGTGGAGGTCAGAGGTGGAGTTAGCAGAGCATATAAGTGTGGAATCATCGGCATATTGAATACAGGTGGCTTCCGGGACTGCTATGTGAAGGTTGTTGATAAATAGTGAAAAAAGAAGGGGTCCTAGAATTGAGCCCTAGGGTACTCCTATAGAGACTGGTAGGAGGGATGATAGTTTACTTTGCCAGAGAACTGCTTGTTGCCTATTGTTAAGGTAAGATTTGAACCATTGAATAGCTGGGGGATCAAGAGCAAGAAGTTCAAGGGTATTTATAAGTAGGGGATGGTTGACCATATCAAAAGCCTTTGACAGGTCGATGAAAAGAGTGGAAGAGAGGGTGTTGTTATTACGGTTTTTATTGATGGTATCTGTGAAGGATAGAAGGGCAGTGGTGGTGCTGTGAAATGGCCTAAAGCCATGTTGGCAAATAGCCAAAATATTGTGTTTCATTAAGTGGTTAAGTAGCTGATGGTGAATACATTTTTCCATGACTCTAGCTAAGGGTGAAAGAAGAGCTATTGGTCTGCAGTTAGAATGGTCAGTGGATTTGCCACCTTTATGCAGTGGGATGATATGGGAGACCTTCCAGATTTCAGGGATGATACCTTCATTAATGGTTCTATTTAGTAGGTTGGATATGGGAATGGCAATGGATTTTGCTGCTATTTGCAGATACTCAGTAGGTAATTGGTCTGCTGAGGGGGTAGAAGGCTTAAGCTTTAGGAGGATTTTGTAGATAGTGTTAGTAGAGATAGGGTGAAATGTGAAAGTTGGTAGAGGTATAGAACTATGGGAAGGTAGCCTCATGTTATCAGTAGAAAGCTGACTTGCTAAGGACTGGATGGTCTCTGTAAAGTAGGTGTTAAAATTATTCGCAGTTTGAAGTGGGGTGTTTTGATCAGCATCATGAGGAGATGGTGTACTACAGTGAACAGGTTTAAGGAGACTATTGATGCTTGACCAAAATTTCTGAGGTTGCTTTTGGTGAGTTTGTTGAAGCTTGCTATAGTAGTTCTTTTTGTCAGATAGTATAGCCTTTTTTGTCATATTTCTCAGTTGTCTAAAGGTTTGCCTATCAGGGGAGGTTCTGTTAGTTCTCCAATTATGCCAAGCTTTATTTCTATGTAGTATTTTATTCTTAGTCTCAAGTGTTAGCCATGGGGCTGGTTTGAATTTTACTCTAATAGATTGTAAGGGTGCATGCTTATCTAGGATAGCAAGAAATTGAGAGTTAAAATATGTGACAGCTTCATCAAGTGGATGGGTTTTAACAGGTTTCCAATCGCAAGCTCTAAGTTCATTTTGGAAGAGTTCAGGGTTGAAGTGTTTCTTAGACCGAATTGTTCTGTAGGTTGGAGTGATGAAGATATCATTTTTTTTGTCTTATTATGTAGGTAAGCATGTGATCACTAAGATCGTCTGGTAAGGTACCAACCTTATAAGTACTTGGGTCTTTATTTGTGAGTATCCAGTCTAAGGTACTCTCTTTTTTTGTAGGTTTGTTGATTCTGGTCGTTAGGTTGATTGTTTGAGTAAAACCATGGAGATTAATGTTAGTGGAGGGGTTAATGGTATTAATGGTTTTCCAGTCGTTATTAAAGTCACCTAGTACTATTGTTTCCTGTGGGTAGGTTGTAGACAGCCAACCAAGAATATCTTCAATAATTATGTTGTTATTACCAGGGGGTAATTAACATTAATTTATATCTAAAAATAATTAATTTATATCTTTCAAAAAATAAGTATCTGAAAAGTCTTTTAATAATTTAGATGATGTAGATATTCTTCTCTTCCCATTAGTACTAGAGTCTTTGTAATCTAGAATACAACTGAAATCTCCTGCCAAAATAATGTTCCCTTTAGAGAATAGTACAATTTGATCTAGATGTTGTTTCACTGTGTTTATCCATATCCCTGGGATCCAATATATGTTAATCAATGTGAAAATATTACTGTTTATTTCTATGGTGACTGCACAAAGCATTCCTTTATTATCCTTATATGTATCTATTATTTTAGGAAAAGGCATTATGCTGTTCCATAGGATAGCTACTCCTCTCTTTTTCTTAGTATGTTCAGAACTTACTAAAATCTTATATGTTTTAGATTCAAGTCTGAATATATCCTCTGTTATTAAGTGAGTTTCTTGTAAAAATACTAAATGGGATTTATGTAACTTAAGATATCTAGTTAAATTCCTCCTTTTATTAGGATTATTTAAACCATTAATGTTAACTGATATACCTTTTAGTGTAGTCATTGAAAATTAAAATTAAATGATGTAAATATAAACATACTGATCTAAGAAATACACAAGAATATATCTAATAGGAATACTATTATGATCATTAGAACAAACATAGTGTAAGAGTATCATATTCTTAAAATTAAGGTTGTTTCCTACTACATAAGATATGAACGTCTGAAAAGTTATTAGAAAATATTTATAACATAAACATGAAACAAAATAACAAGCCCAAACCCCTCTGGAGTTTAAAACTCCTAACTCGAATGACATCAGTCACTCGAATCGACCTTCTATCAAAAGCAGCATCCAATCAGCACCTGCCTAAATGTCTATAGTCATAACTATAAAAATAAGGCTTCTCATCAATAACATAAACAATTTTTTGTATGAACCAAATATATAGATATAATGTTGTGTCAATTAGTAAATTGATGACAGCTACATCTTAGGAATAAAGTACAGAATTTTCTTACATTAGTTAGTAGGTTATTAAGAACTACTATGATCTATTAGTTCACTCTTCTGTTTTAAAGTAATCACATTTGATAAGAACCTTAAAAAGAGACTATGGCATTATTTTATTACCGAAATATGGCTAATAAAGGCTGAAGTGTGATATATAGTACTGTCATAGGTGATCAGCTAACTGGGACATAGTTGTAAATGAATCACCTAAGGGCCTTCAATAACCACTAACATTTGCAGCTAATAAACAAGATGCTAATAAAAGTGATTTTACTAACAATCAACTAACATACTGATTGTTCTGAAAGAAATGAACACTGCATTTCTTTGCCAGAAACCAAATATAGTGATTACTCATCAAGAAGTAAAACCAACAACATCCTGCTAGTTTTCTTATAACCAAACACCCCAGTGCAGTCTCTCATAGAAGAGTGACTAATAAACCTTAAAAGTCTGACTTTCCATTCATTGCATTAATTTGAGTTACCCCAAAGGGTCCATCACCATACTGAAAACTAGTGAAAAGGTCATATTAGTTCAAAGAAGCAAGGTGCTTAAATAGCTCCTGTATACTATATAAAAGTCTTATTTAAATATAATGAGCTTATTATTATTCAATTATAGCTTATACTATCTTTGAATTTTGAAAAGCTATTTCATTAACAAAACAAAAGATGAAAATTTCACATTTTCTAATGATAAACAGATCTAACTATTTTTAATGCACCTGTCCTTGCAATATTATTGCTGCCTATGTGGTACATCCCTATCAGCCTATTACACAAATGCATTCATAAAATAACTGAGATAACCTATTATATACATCTATACATTTAACATTTTGATAAATGCTTCATGAATATTTTCTCAGCAAGTCAATAGTTATAAAAAATGTACATGTAACACAAGTATGTAAATAGCTTGTAGCGTTATTAAATCTTCCTAAAATGCACAAATCACAACTAGTATTTCTCATCAAGATATCGGCACCCTTGTCATACATAAAGCAAATATTTTATGAGAATACTATTCGTACATAAATAAATAAGGCTCAAGAATACCTATGATGATCAGAAAAAGTATTGAGGCTACATGCGTAGTATAATCCCTATTTATTTAAGAGATTATTGCATATAATGTCTTACAATTAGTTGAAAGTAGTAATCTAGTTATATCTTCTTTCCGTATGCTGTATGAGGAAACAAATTTGATTTAGTAGCTTCCCTGTGAGGATCAGAAGATCAATTTACTTCTGACATCTTCATGATGACATTTTAAGAAAGCTCCGAGCTTTCCAGCCGCGATGGATACCACAGTTTCGAGCTCATCATGAAGATAAAGCTTTCAAAGTTCTGGCGGGAAATAGTAAGTAAAACATTACTTAACTACATATAAGGCAATGTCTCGAGACTCCCTCTATACCGAGAGAGATAAGAAAGAAAGAAAAAAAAAAAAACCTCGCATACAGAACACGAAGCAATGACAGCTATCAAGCAAAGCTTCACCACACTATCAACCAAACCAGACCAAAGCACACAGGCACCAAAACATACAATTATCACAAACAACACCACACATGTCTCTACAGTGCTAGAGCACAAAACCAGAGCCTCCAAATAAACACACCAACAACTCGAAAACGACAACAAAGCCTTACCATTACTCCAGCCACACTGCCACTCACATCCTGGGTCAGAAGTACCATCACTAGCACAGCAATTCTGCAACTATACATCAGGCCATCATACAAGTTTCCTTTATCAAACAATTACCATAAATCAACTAAAATACAAATACAGCAATTATAACTAAATAAAAGTTTTCCAACCACTATAAGAACCAAAATCAAGATAAACAAATACGCCCCCTAATGATAAGCACCACTACAAGACATCCGGAAGCATAGATATCCGAGAGAGGAGAATCACTGTATCCATGGGAATCAAACCAATAAACATTAAGATAATTAATCTTAAACAAATAGTACAAATGAAAAAAAAAATCCCAACAAACGACTATTCTACAAAACAAAATAGACAACTATTTAGTTAACCAATTTGCATTATATTAAATATAATACCAAAAGCTCACCTGGATGTCCGGTTTCATTTCCCCAACTAAGTGAATCAAGTGCAAATATGTACTTGTTATGATTCATCTTTTGATTTTTTTTTTAGGGTCAAATATTTTCCAAGTGTTGTTCTCAGCATTCCTTTTAAGACTAGGACTGGCCCACTCTATTTCATCTACTTTTTCCAGTATGTTATTAGATTTTACATAAGTTATTGCATTGTCTAGGTCGTCAAAACTTTTAAAACCATCTTGATAAAATATTTTCAGTCTTGCAGGAAAAAGCAAATGGGTTTTTATTTTATTCTTTTTTAGTTCTCTGACTAAAGGCAAGAAAATTTTCCTTTTTGATAATACTGAAGAAGAATAGTCATTATCAAAGCGTATAATATTGTCCTTCAGTTTGATTGGGGATTTTGCCCACGCAGTCTTTAGTACCATTTCCTTATCATGGGCTGATAGGAACTTTACAATAACAGATTTAGTATAATTACTCTTGGTGTTTTTAGATGTCACCATTAATCTATGGGCTCTTTCAATACCATATGAAAGAGCCTCCGGCAGTTCAAGTACTTCAGGCAACCAGGAAGATAAACATTTTTCCATATTATTTCCCTCTATGTTATCCGGTAAGCCAAAAATTCTCACATTATTCCTACGGGACCTGTTCTCAAGGTCATCAACCTTTGTCTGAAGAAGAGAATTTTGCTTTAACAGGAACTCAACATTATCTTCACTCTCCTGAATTCTGTTATCCATATCACTTAATGCAGTTTCCATTCCTGAAATCTGCTTCCTCTGTTGCAATAAATCTTCATGTAGAATGTCCATTTGGTGAGAACACTTTTCTTTGAAACTGTCAATTTTATATCCATTTTGTCTATCTTGACACTTAGTTCCTGAATAGTAGTTAGTAATGACTGTAGTTCTTTTTTTATAGTTGTCTCTTGATGAGAAGATTTAGTGAAGCTCATCCTGTTCTTTTACTGTAGTACTTCCAAATGTAACTTTGACAGGAAAACTTAAAATCTACTTGAAATTTTTTATATACTACCCTAATATATATTTTAAAGAATTAATTAAAATAAAAAAATATATTGTTAGGGAAGTTTATATCAATATTTCCTGTCAATAAAGTTCTGTAAAGGCAGAGCTGATAAGAAAAGCTGCTACTCTGTGCTCATCTTGGTCATGCCCCCTGTGCATGTTTGAGTGTGTGTAGTTGTGTGTGGGTGTATGAGTATGATTGCAGTACACTGTTGAAAGCACTGCTTGTCAACAGATATTTTTGGTGTTGGATCTTGTCAAAAATATTCTTTTTTGAGTGCAGAAGTCAAAAAAGGAGCAACAGCGAAGAGTGCTTTTTTTGAGGAGCTGTGAATGCAGTTATGTGGGAGTATATGTCTATGCTGAAACTTTCAGATATTCTGAAAGTTTCAGGATTAGAGATGAGAGTGTGTGTGTGTGTGTGTGCGTGTGTGTGTGTGTGTGTGCGTGCGTGCGTGCGTGCGTGTGTGTGTTTGTGTGTGTGAATATGTGTGTGTGTGTGTGTGTGTGTGTGTGTGTGTGTGTGTGTGTGTGTGTGTGTGTGTGTGTGTGTGTGTGTGTGTGTGTGTGTGTATATATGAAGTGGGTGTGTGCATGCCTTGTTTAACGGTAACATATTCTAATGCCTCCCTTAATGAAATAAATATAGGACATCACCACATTGACTATTATTTGGAAGAATACTTGAAAGATGAAAGAATTACACCAGATTTTTTAAAAATTAAACATCCGGTAATAGCCATTATTTTTGGGATTCCCAAGACCCATAAAGGGTTGGAAGATCTTAAGTTTAGGTGCATAGTGGCAGGACAGGGTTCAAAAACATACCCATTTGGTATTGTAATTGATAAGTGACTAAAGCATGTTTACAATAAGATTGATCACCTTTTGAAAGACTCTTGGGCCTTCCTTAGTAAGCTTAAAAATAGTCTTTGGGAAGAAAATATTTATTTTCTTATGGTGGTTTGTATACATCTACTCCAAGGTGTGAAGGGATACAGCTCTTTTCAGAAAGTATGAAAAGACACACTAACTTTTCTGATGATAAAATAAGTTTTATTTCAGAATTTATGCAGCTAGTGTTGGATTACAATTATATTTATTATGAGGGAGAGTACTTTATGCAAAACAAGGGCATAGCAATGGGGGCATCATTTATGCTAATCTGGTGCTGTTGGAATGGGAAGAAACTATAATATTTCCTAGTGAGTGATTTAAATACATTAAAATGTATGTGCATTTCTTGGATGATATGTTTATTTTGTGGACAGTGACGGAAGAAAATAAGAAGGAATTTGTAGAATTTTTGAATAACTCATCCAATTTCTTGAAATGTACCTACACAAGTAGTGTGGAAGGTATTAGTTACTTGGACACACACACACACACAAAAAGCAGTAAAGGATTTAAGTCTAATATTCATAGAAAATCTACATTTAGTAATTCCTATTTAGAGTACACCAGCAATTACCCGCACCATCAAACGAATAACATTGCCAAAGTTCAATTAGTTAGGGTTGCTCATATGACTTTTGATGGAAATGATGTAGATGGAGAATTACACAAAGTAGCACATTTGTTTTATGAAAGAGGGTATCTGGCTAACATCATGGAGAAAAATTTAGAATATGTTAAAAAAGAGTGGGGTGTTAAATTTAAACCATTGCTAAGTAATGCATTACAGGTAAAAGAAACTTTGGAAGATGAGAAGCAGTTTCATAGGGCTATGGTTATCCCATTTGGTGGACAGGTTAAACAAGTGAAAAAGATTTTTGAAAACACTTGGTCCATAGTTAAAAACAATCCCAAAATCCTTTCAGTTGTTGAGAAGGAACCCACTTTTGTATACAAAACAGGGCTTAACCTTAAAGGGTTTTTTGAACTTACTAAAAAAAGTGAGGCAGTAGGTAATGTTGGTACCACAAGATGTGGTGCTTGTGCACAATGCAAGTATATTCAAGTTAAGAACACATTAATCTTACAAAACACTTTGAAGTCTAAAGTGTTTTTTTGAAAAAGGCAATTGTCAAACATCAGGGGTGATCTAACTGGCAGTTTGTAAAACCTGTCCAGCTTACTATATAGGTAAGATGGAAAGGCATCTTAGGATATATATGAGCACCAGTATCAAATTCCTACAAAGAATACAAATAATGCCCTATATAAACACTTGTTAGTATGTGCACATTTTGTTCAGTTTTATTTCGTATTGTGGAGCAAGTAAGACCAAACCCGGGGGGGGGGGGCGACTATAGGAATTATATAGAGGAAAGGGAGACTAAGTGGCAAATAAAACTAGTTGCATCATATGCAACAGGTCTTAATGAGATGGTATCCTTAAAACCTATATTAGTGAGGAAATCTACCTCATAGGTACAGTGTATTTAAACAGGGAAAGGGTTAACTTCATAGTACATTGAAGAGTATGCTAAAGTATTTAATATATACATATATATATATATATATATATATATATATATATATATATATATTCAAAATGTTTTTGAATTTTAACATTCAGAAAGATTTTAAAGTTCATATTTATTGAATGTTTTGGAATTTGAAAAAGTTTTTTTTCTTTTAGAAATGATGTTTTTTGTTATAACTTTTATAGTTAGTACATTTCACTTGGAGGAATTATTGTAGTGGTACCTTTAAATGAGAGGGAAGAGTGGTGACATCATTTATTTTAAACAGCATTTAAATTAATTCACTATGGAGTGCAATTAGATTCTGATGAAGTCCCCAGTTTGGAGGATGAAAGCACTCAATCTGTGTGTTTTTTATGTGGAAGAATTAAAACAGCTTGTACTGAAGAGTTGGTTGACTGCAACTGATTCCTGCTGCTGACAGTGTATGCTTTGGACTTTTTCTTTTTTAGTTTTTTATATATATATATATATATATATATATATATATATATATATATATATATATATATATATATATGTATAAAATTTGAAAAACAATAAAAGTAGGTGAGTCCTTACATATAGTAGTTGACTCAGCAAGACGTTTTATCTTTTCAGGATCCTGACTCTGTTCGGTCTGCTGCAAGAGACTGACAGGACAGTTCATAATCCAAAATTGAGAGAGGAGTGCATGTAGTCTACCTGGACTTCAGGAAGGGTTTTGAATCTCTCCTACACAGGAAGCTGGTATGAAAACTATAGGGCTGAGTTTAGGACCAGAAGTGAGGAAATGGATAACTGCATAATTAAAAGTTAAGACAGAGGGTTGTGGGAACAGGAACAATATCAGGAATTAGGACTGTGACTAATGATGTGTCACAGGGGTCTGGTAGTCTTCAGTGAGTTTTCTTAGATATATCTAATGGTAGAGAGAATAAGACCTACCTCTTTCATAACAACAGAAATGCAGCTATAACAGTGGAGGATGAAGGAAGAATCTAGTGATGGATTTGGAAAGGCTGAACAAATGGGCAAAAAAGGTGGCAGCTAAGGTTCACTGAAACAAAGGCAAATATCAGAACAATCTTTGAATTATATAGATCAGCTGGTAATAGTGGAACTGATTGCAAGAGAGCAGGAAAAGGACCTGTGATCTGTAGAGTACACCTGGACTAAACTACCAGGAGCATGACTAGAGTGACAGGACAGCAGCTGCAGCAAACAGAATATTGAGGTATATCTTCAGTAGGATAAAGTCCATAAAGAAGTAATGCTTCCACCCTACAGGGCTTTGGTCAATATATTTAGAAATGCATACCATTCTGGATGCAACACAAGGAAAAGGACATCAGACTACTGCCAGGGATTTGAAAGCTATCAGGAAGAGTTATGGGATGGTGGGGGGAAGAATATGACCAGAGGCTATAGGAGCTATAATTCTTTTCACTTGCAACCAGAAGAACCAGGGAGTCATGATATTAATGAACACTATCTTGTCAGGGAAATAAGAAGGGGTCCCTGTGAACAGGAAGGGTGGAATGAAAAGGATGGGGCACAGGTAGCACATTACAGGGACTAAGTAAGGCTTGCATCTCCAAAATTATTATTTGTTTCCACAGAGAGTGTTGTGAAGTAATGGGGTGGGCTACCATAATAAATGATGGAGTGAGAATTCTCAGATGCATTCAAGAGAGTGAAAGATAAGTGGAAAAGGGTAAGAGGATGCTAGGGGTGGAGAGGAGTTAAAATGTTGTGGCATTTAGAAGGCTGACTGAAGCTTATTTTCTCCTTCTGCTGTCAAACAAATGTAATTTAATGTAATTTAATATGCTGACAAAGCCACACTTGTCAATATTGCCAAATTAATGTTCTTAAAAAATATTATTATGCATCTCATTAGCATGGACTTGGTAGCCTGAGTTGCTAGGGTGATGCAGGACCACATAAAGAACAAGGAAACAAACATCAGAGCATGTGTGTCAGAGTAAGTGAGGTCCACACAATGCCTGACAACATATGAAAAAAGATGTCTGGCAATACCCATAATTGTCTTACTGGCATGTAAGATGGTAGTGGTCCACAAATGCCACAACACACTATGAGGATATGGAGAGGCCGATTAACAAAGATGGTAGTGGTCCACAAATGCCACAACACACTGTGAGGATATGAAGAGGCTGTGCAACATCAGGCTGTCTGGATAAGTGCAGGAAGATTATTAAAAAAGTGTAGGTAGGTTGGGAATAAGACACCAATCACCATCTGCATGGATAGGTTTTGGGAAAATACTAGCTAATCTCTGTCCCTGTAGAGGGTGAGTATAAGTGACTAATGAGAGATAGACTAGGCTAGTCTGAAAAGAAGAGACACAAGTCACAATTGTGTTATTAGTCAGTATACAGGCCTAAAATCACCAGGATGAGTGAATTCCAGTTGCTGCAGTCTACACACACTGAGCAGAGTGGATGAGAGTTTTTGACCGCAACAGTTAGCTGAGATATATACGTATCCTGCTTTTTTTTCTATTATTTATACAGATTATTGTTTCTAACAATTAATATATAGCACTTTTATTGTCTGCTTTTTAGTCTTCGAGTGTATTTTATTGCTATTAACAAATCTGCACAAGTAACTGATTTGTCTGCAGTTAATAGCATTCTATATGTTTACAAATCTTTATATGTTTAAAAACTTGTTTTCTGTAGTGCTTACTGTCTTGGTGGCTTTGTAGTTGCCCGCCCCTATTGTAAATCTGATCTGTGACACTCCTCCCAGTCTAGTGTCATTAGCTCATTCTACCTAATACAGAAAGAACATTTGATAAGGCCTTCTGTTTCTCCTTTTTCCCTTTCAAAAAAAAAGGGAAAAAAATTATATAGAATATATTTCAGAGCATTTATTATAACTGTAATTGCCTTAATATTGCTACAACTCAAGTGCTCTAGGTTGCACTGCATCTGAAGTGTTTGTGTGTTTTAGCTTCTTTTCTGTATATATAGACTTCTCTGTTTCTTTAACTAAATAAGCTCTGCAAAGTTGTTTTATTGCATTCCTGCCTGTATTTCTGAGTTTTTTTGCACTTTTAAAGTTTGTTTTTGCTTAGTTTAACTGGTAGGCTACACACTCAAGTGTGCTAGCACTGTGTTTCTGTACCTAATTTCTGCTACTCTGTAAAAAAAAAAAAAAATCCTTGTTTCCCACCTTTACTGAACTAGAATAGTCCAGTCTTCAGGTACTGCTGATCTCTGGGCTGTGTCATAGTTCCTGTGTTGCCCATATCCTTATTTGGATAGGGGGAAGCTTCTTTGTTCACCAGTGAGAGTGGGGAGCTCTCTGCAGCCTATCTGTGCCTTGAGGTGTGGTTCCAGCCCAGTGACCAGTAGCTTATTGGCTGTTTTGGGCCATTTCCTATCTCTTCTAACCCCCTGCTTTAAAGTCAGCTTTAGTGGAAATATAAAGTTTGTCCTGTTTGTTGCATTTACCTGTTGAGGCTACACACTCAAGTGCGCTAGCCTGTGTTACATATTTATTGCATTTTCCTGCTGTTTGTTGCAAAAAAAGAAAAAAAAACAAAAAAAATTATCCTTGTTTCCCGCCTTTCCTGACCTAGAGTAGTCCAAATACAGGCGTTGCTGTATTCTGGACTTTTGGAAAGTTCCTGTGTTGCCCATTTCCTTTCTTGGATAAAGGGGGGCTTCTTTCTTCACCAGTGGCAGTGGGGAGCTTAGAGCAGCCTATCTATCCCTGGAGGAGTGTTCCCAGCACAAGAATCTGGTAGTCTATTGGCCGTTTTGGGCCAGTTTCTAGCTCTTTCAAGTCCCCCTGTATAAAACCCACTTTGGCGCGGTTTTTGCACTTGTCACTACTCAGCCAAGCTCCTCATGGTCCTGCAGAGTGGTGCTAGCAGCAGAGAAGCCAAAAGAGTGACTGCTAACCTGATAAAAGTGTTTTTTTCCTGATGCTACCTGGGCAACTGTCCAATCTAGCTAAACTGCAAGTATTTCTGCTTCTTGAACTGTTTTAAACTGTTTAAAGTTGTTTTTGCACCTGCACTTTTAAAGTTTGTCCTGTTTGTTGCATTTACCTGTTGAGGCTACACACTCAAGTGCGCTAGCCTGTGTTACATATTTATTGCATTTTCCTACTGTTTGTTTCAAAAAAAAAAAAAAAATTATCCTTGTTTCCCGTCTTTTCTGAGCAGCCTATCTATCCCTGGAGGAGTGTTCCCAGCACAAGAATCTGGTAGTCTATTGGCCGTTTTGGGCCAGTTTCTAGCTCTTTCAAGTCCCCCTGTATAAAACCCACTTTGGCGCGGTTTTTGCACTTGTCACTACTCAGCCAAGCTCCTCGTGGTCCTGCAGAGTGGTGCTAGCAGCAGAGAGGCTAAAATAGCAACTGCTAACCTGATAAAAGTGTATTTTTCCTGCTACTACCTGGGCGACTGTCCGCTCAAACTAAACTGCAAGTATTTCTGCATTCTTGAACTGTTTTAAACTGTTTAAAGTTGTTTTTGCACCTGCACTTTTAAAGTTTGTCCTGTTTGTTGCATTTACCTGTTGAGGCTACACACTCAAGTGCGCTAACCTGTGTTACATATTTATTGCATTTTCCTGCTGTTTGTTGCAAAAAAGAAAAAAAAAAAAAATGATCCTTGTTTCCCGTCTTTCCTAACCTAGAGTAGTCCAAATACAGGCTTTGCTGTATTCTGGACTTTTGGAAGGTTCCTGTGTTGCCCATTTCCTTTCTTGGATAAAGGGAGGCTTCTTTGTTCACCAGTGGCAGTGGGAAGCTTAGCGCAGCCTATCTATCCCTGGAGGAGTGTTCCCAGCACAAGAATCTGGTAGTCTAGTGGCCGTTTTGGGCCAATTTCTAGCTCTTTCAAGTCCCCCTGTATAAATTAGTACTCAGCCAAGCTCCTCGTGGTCCTGCAGAGTGGTGCTAGCAGCAGAGAGGCTAAAAGAGCGACTGCTAACCTGATAAAAGTGTTTTTCTTTTTGCTGCTACTACCTGGGTGACTGTCCGATCTAGCTAAACTGCAAGTATTTCTGCTTCTTGAACTGTTTTAAACTGTTTAAAGTTCTTTTTGCACCTGCACTTTTAAAGTTTGCCCTGTTTGTTGCATTTACCTGTTGAGGCTAGCCTGTGTTACATATCCTTATTTCCCATCTTTCCTAACCTAGAGTAGTCCAAATACAGGCTTTGCTGTATTCTGGACTTTTGGAAAGTTCCTGTGTTGCCCATTTCCTTTCTTGGATAAAGGGAGGCTTCTTTGTTCACCAGTGACAGTGGGAAGCTTAGAGCAGCCTATCTATCTCTGGAGGAGTGTTCCCAGCACACGAATCTGGTAGTCTATTGGCCATTTTGGGCCAATTTCTAGCTCTGTCAAGTCCCCCCTGCAATGCCGCTTAATTGGGTTTAAACCATTGTCTGCTCCACAAAGTCTGCTCTTCACTTTTTCCCTTAGAACTGATCTAGTTCTCATAATAAACACCCTATTCCTACTCTAAAGCCTGGCACTTGCTCACTAAAGCAATTATATAAGTCAGCACTAAAAAATTAAAAGCACTACACCCTCACAAACTCCCCTTGAGTACCTTGTTTCCCATTGGCCCTTTTTTCAATTATAAAGGAATTCCCAATACTATTCTAGCATGTCCAAAGGTTAGTTGTCAATCTCCTCTCCAGTCCAGCTGGTGAATCCGGGAATCTTGAGGCAATGTTACAACTGCCTCATGTACACAGACAACCCTCTCCTCCTCCCAACAAATTCCAACATGTGAGAGATGCAACCATATAGCCAAACTGGAGGCTAAGCTCTTTCAACTCAGTACTGGCATAACCAGTCAGGAGGAGAAGGAAACCACACTCACTACAATTCCAGTCTCACATAGACCTGCCATGACAGCAAACCAAACACATAAACACAGAAAAACATACTCGGAGGCTCTAAATAAAAATCTGCCTAGGCAACAGATACCTCCAAAGCAGACACCCAAGCAACCGCTACCCCAAAACAAAACACGTGCAACTCATAGCTCACAAAGCCAGTGTGCCGAACAGTCACAGCCCTTAAGGCTAAATAACACACCTGATACACTTGTAATAGGTGACTCTATCATCAGGCACACTGACGTCCCTCTCACCAGGCTGAACAAGGAGAAGGTCATGGTGAGCTGCCTGTTGGGCGCTAGGATCCGCCACATAACACAAGCACTCAGGTCACTCCAAGGCAAGTACAAATATGACTCAGTCATTGTCCATGCTGGTGTGAATGACCTGAGACGTACCTCCCTGGACTACATGAAAAGAGACATAGAGAAGCTCTCTGAGCATGTAGCCCAGGCTGGTATGACCCTGACCTTGAGTAGCATCTTACCCTCACCAAGAATGATGCCACAATATGAAGATGAGATGATCAATTTAAACAATTGGCTTAAGTATTGGTGTCATTCAAAGGGGATCCAATGCCTGTCAGCCTGGGATGACATGCTCGACAAGCCACAATGCTTCGCTAGGGACGGCTTGCACCTGTCACCCCTGGGCTTTTGGATATTGGCAAAGGCTCTTGCCACCCCCATAGTGCCTTTTTTAGGCAAGGCTCAAAAGACAAACCCACCTCCATAGGTATCACAAGGGATAAGAAACTAAGAGTAATGCTACTCAATGCCAGAAGTCTAAACCTCAAGATGCACGCACTCGAAACTCTCCTTAGCATGGAGAACATCGATATCTGTGCAGTAACAAAAACCTGGTTCAAGGCTCCCGAGAGCACCCCAGCACTACCAGGTTATACCTCATACCATGTTTTTCAACCCCAAAACTTGGACCGAACCACAAAAGGAGGGGGAGTATCAATATTCGTCAAAGATACCCACACCTCCAGGTTGGTGGCACAGCACGAAGCATCAGAGACTATCCATGTGCAACTAACAGTGGGTAAAACTGCCTTCCAGTTTATAGCCTGCTACAGACTACCCTCCCAAACCCAGGAACCCCACTCGGCCTTCCTGAGAACACTGGAAAATATGAAGGTCTCTCCAAACACCATTATATTGGGTGACTTCAACTACCCAAACATAGACTGGGAGCATTACTCTAGCTCCAACACCCTAGTCCAAAGGTTCCTAGAATTTATAAACTCAAATGCTATGGAACAACTTGTTACCACTCCCACAAGAGGGGAAAACATACTGGACCTGATCATCACCAACATGGGGACTCTATGCTCCAGACCAGAAGTGTACCTCACTGGTAAGATCAGACCATAAACTAATCTCACTACATATTCACAACCTGACCCAAGCCCCTGCCCAGAAAACCACAGTGAAAAACTTCTCTAAAGAAAATTTCACACTCCTCAAAACAGAGGTGGAATCCTTCAAAGCCCCCGGGCCTGTGGAAAATACGGCCCAGACCGCAGAATCCTTTATAAAGCATTCTATGAAACAAAACCAAGACCCAATCCTCCAAAGGCAGGCATCCTGTCTGGTGGACCCCAGCCATAAACAAACTATACAATAGAAGGAGGAAGCTACTACATGATAGAGCAAAATCCCAAAAAGGGAAGGCATCGCTGATCAGTATTAGCAAAAAACTACGGGCACTCATTAAATCGTCTAAGGCCAGCTTTGAGAGAATAATTGCACAGGACACTAAGGATAATCACAAGACTTTCTTTAGTTATGTTAGGAACCTGGGTGGGAATTCCCATATATGCTCAGAATTAGTCCAAAATGACAAAAAATACACTGAACCCACAGACATTGCCAACAGCCTAGCTGACAGGTTCAGCGCAAACTTCTCCCCCCCTTCCCCACCAAAAGGGCAAATATCTATCCCAGCAGAGTGCTGCCCCCCTGACATCTCAAAGCAAAAAACACAGCATCAATGGGACCAGACGGTGTCCTGGGCTGCGTCCTACATGAACTCCAAGAAGAACTAAACCCAAACATAAAACTACTGTTCAATCTCAGCCTTACTATAGGATATGTACCCAAAGAGTGGTGTACAGCAACAGTGGTCCCTCTCCACAAAGGTGGTGCCTCAACGGATCCTGGAAACTATCGGCCCATAAGCCTGACTAGCTTGGTCTGCAAAGCTATGGAAAGGATCATCATGGACCTCATAAATAAAGATATTGGGGACCTACAGACACTGGATCCTACCCAGTTTGGCTTTGTTAAGGGTAGATCCTGCCTCTTAAACCTGGTCGAGTTCTTTGAAACAGTCACCAAGGCCATTAACGAGGGGAAGGTTGTCCACACAGCCTACCTGGACCTCGCAAAAGACTTCGATACAATACCCCACTCGGGCATTATAGATAAGCTCACCAGCTTAAATATAAACCCCTATGTCACTAGATGGGTTGCAAACTGGCTCAAGGACAGAACCCACATGGTTAGAATTGCTGGAGCCATGTCAGACTCCAAACCAGTTACAAGTGGCATCCCACAAGGCTCAGTCCTGGGACCTCTCTTGTTCGGTATATATTTCTCGTAGGTACAGGCCAACACAGAAGGACTGTGGCTGACCAAGTTCACAGATGACTGCAAACTGGGCACCATAATCGACTCTCCAGCCAATACAAGCATCCTACAAAAGGGCCTGATAGAAACAGACAACTGGTGCCAGAGCCATGGCCTCAAGCTAAACGCCAAAAAGTGTATAGTCATCCCCTTCGGCAAAACCAAAGTGCCCACAAATTACCACATAGATGATAATCCATTAAGTACGGAAGAAGTAATTAGGGACCTGGGGACCCAAGTTGATAGCAATCTCTCATTCGACAAACACGTGGCCAAAGTGATTAGAAAAAACATTTTATATAGCCCACCTAATCATGAAGGGATTCACATCTAGATCAGGGGAGGTCATCGTGCCTCTTTATTCATCCCTCATCAGGCCCATAATTGAGTACAATGCTCCTTTTGGGATGTACCTTACCAGACACCTGCAGCAACTGGAAAGACCCCAAAAGTACCTCACCAAGAGGATCAAAGGGCTCAAACAGATGCCATATGCTGCCCGGTTAAAGAAACTCCAGCTCTACTCAGTGGCATACCGCCTGCTCAGAGGTGATCTGTGCCTGACGTATACAGCCATGTCCAACCCGGAATTAATGGACATGCTGCACCTCAGAAAATCCAAATCCCATCGAGCTACGCGCTCGAGAGACTTGAACCTCAGCACTGAAAAAAATAGGACATGCTGGAGGGACAGATTCATAACCCAGAGGCTCCCTTCACTCTGGAATAAAATCCCAGTCCAGGTTAGGCAGAGTTCTCATTGACTCTCTTCAAAAGGAATTTTGATGAGTGGATGGGAGATCGTACATTTACTCCGGGTATCACTTCTGTGTCACTGTTAGACAGAGGCACAGTATACTAACCTTGAAAAAGGGCATAGCAAAATTTATTTAAAATGGGTGGCAAAAGCCAAACACACTCTGGCTAGGCTTGTAAATGCCCTAGGGCAGATAGCCTAGTATGAATCTATGAACCTATGTGTAGAGCAGTAGGACTCTGATTAATGGCCAGTTGTATATGAAATGTGTGGGTGGCTTCAGTGTTTTCTGTGGGTGTGTGTGTGGGTGTGTGTGTGTGTGTGTGTGTGTGTGTGTGTGTGTGTGTGTGTGTGTGTGTGTGTGTGTGTGTGTGTGTGTGTGTGTGTGTGTGTGTGTGTCTCTCTCTCTCTCACACACACACACTCCCTTTCTCTCTCACTGTATATATATATATATATATATATATATATATATATATATATATATGTATATATATATATATATATATATATATATATATATATATATATATATATATATATATATATATATATTTATATGGGTCCACTTCTGAATCTCGAAAGCTCAAAATCTTGAAATTCCAAAGACTGAGTCCAAAATCTCAAAAGTTCAAAATATTGCAAACTCAAAATACTGAATCTCATAACATCAAAAAAAAATACAGGACACCAGTCCTTACTATACTCCAGCACAAATACATACAGAAACAAATAAAAGACAGACCATATTAGTATACTTCAACTATAAGCAGGGGGGCAAGCTTTTATGTACCCCCACATCCCCTGATACTTAAATATATCAACTCTGAGATCACACTTCACTACAGTAAGATGAGTTATGTTGCAGTCTAGCAAATTAAAAGGGAACATGACAGGTTATAACAGGCAGTCATGAAGCACGTTATGGTATGTTTGCCATTTTCTTCTGTGGAGTACAATCTTGGAGTTGATATATTCAAGTATCAAGGAGTGTGGGGGGGGTGCAGAGGGGCTTGCCTCACTGCTTATAGTTGGAGAAGAGTAATATGCTTTTTTATGTAGTTGTGCCGGAATATAGTAAGTGTTGATGTCCTTTCTTATTTCGATATTATGAGATTCAGTATTTTGAGTTTTCAGTATTCTGAACTTTCGAGATTTTGGACTCAGTCTTTTGAATTTCGAGATTTCGAAGTGGATATATATATATATATATATATATATATATATATATATATATATATATATATATATATATATATATTATGTGTATAAAGATATAGATATATATCATTCTTCCCTCTTAATATTTCTGTCTCTCGATCTTTGTACAGCATTACAGCAGAATATGATCTAGTCAGCCAAAAACAACTCTTTAAAGAAATACATTATTCAATGCAGTTAAAACATTATACTACAAATATAGTCTGCCTGATCAAAAGTCGGTGAAGTTCTGGATATGACTAATATGATTTAGTGCAGACAGAGTGGTGTGTTAAGCTGCTGCAAGCCATCTGCCATATATGAAGTATAAGGAGATACATTTGTAAATTAGGAAAACCAAGGTGCTCTGGATGCAGCATCTTTAATTCGTATAACTAATATGGGCTGCTTAATGTGAAACATACAAATGTGTCTGAAAAAGGATTAAGTGCCTGAAATGGAAGGGAAACTAGATAATTTAGAACAGCATTCTGGCTATGCTACCTATTAGGACACTGAACAAATTGGAGCCTTGCGGTGATAACTTATTTGTGTAGGGAATGTGCAATCTGCTATGTTTAGGGACATGCAGGCCTTGAGTTGATACAGTGACACAACTGCCCGAATAATAGGATCATTCCAAAGGCCTTGTTTCAAATCTCCCAACTATAAACATACCTTGTGCAGAAGGTGACACAGAGGCACAGTACCTAAGAAACAACTAGACAATTTATACACCAAAATCACAAGAGAATTCTTATAAACGTGAATTTCATAGTTACATGCTGCATTAGGAACTGCGGTGAATAATAACTTTCAAGGTTGCATTCATTGCTTCTCTTAGACTGTCTTTTAGCTCAAATGTGATAAATTGACACTGAAATTGTACCTAAAGTGATCACTACATTAAGAGCTTCACTCCATATAAATTGTAAAAAAGTTTTCTTCAAACTATTTTATAAACATGTTACACTCTTTCGTTGTCTGTTAACCTATACTGCTGTGTTGGAATGTTTTCAAGCTTTGTTGTAAATATTTGCTATGCTACTCATTCTGTATTGTTTGTAAATGCAATAGCTGAAAAGGGTCTGTCAAGCAGGCCTCTAACCCAGTTATCAAAATACAATAATAAATGTTGTTGTCTTTCGGCTTTTCCCGGTTAGGGGTCGCCACAGCGGAACTCCGGTCTGCTAATGATTGGCAGTAGATTTTCATGAATGCCGAGGTGCCAGCTCGACGTTCAACCTCCAACGATGGCACGCCCATTTACGCATGTCTTTCGAACGCCTACCCAACCGCGGGGAGGACATGCAGACTCCACACAGAAGGCACTCCCCACACTCTAGCCGAGAATCAATCGGGAGAACCTCTTGCTGTGAGGCAACAACGCTACCGCTGCACCACCGCGGAAGTCCAAAAATAAACAAATTTTAAGTGAAATATTTAAAATTGTCAGTACTGACTTTGCCAATATTCTATTTTTTTTTTCAAATATATCTGGCCAGCTATTTGCTTTTATTTTTTAAAAGAAAGTTTACTAGAAATACACTTGCAGATTACTACTACTTCTACCTCCTTCTTCCTTAAGTCTGTTCTTCCTTTATAGTGTGTCTGTCAGATTTAATAACAAAAGGAATGTTTTCCAAGGAGGAACTAAAGAAACATTCTAAATCCTCCCTCTTCTACCTCCTACTGCAATCACTGGAGGTCAGAATCTTGACGCATAAGAACCAAACTGATGATGAAAGTCGATAGGTCTGTGCAAAGAACAAACAAAAAGACAACACAAGTGAACTAAAGAAAAGTAGGCAGAGACCAGTAACCATGGCAGTTAAGAAGTTAAAAAAAAATCAGTGAGTGATGCAGTGCAGTGTGGAACAGCAATCATCTGTAACATGTTTTGAGGGATGTAACACAGACCATTTGGAAGCTTCTCTCTAGCCTAAGAGACATGATTTGTCATCCTACTATGACAGAGTTGGCCAAGATTCAGAAAACCAGATCTCCAAGATATGTGCTGCCAAACATAGGCAGCATTTAAGCAGCTTGGGTATGGAGATGGGGCATTGTGTCAGGGATGTAACTTGGAAACTGTGCAGCACCCACAGCATCCTACTTTGACTTCAGCATGTCATTACACTGGAGTTCAATCAGCTCCATTTGGAGGTTAGTTGGTGCACTTTCCACATCAACTGCAAATGGATTACTAAGCAGTTCAAACCTACATTTCTGGGCATCAAAGTCAGCAAATCGCCGGGTAAACTGGGCACTGAGTATGCCAAGTTTTTCAGCAAACTGTGCACTTGGGAAGACAATGGTAGAGATCTGTGTTTTTATGGCTTGGCAGCAAGGAAAATGGCCCAGGTTTCCTTGCAGCATCTGAGTCTCCCACAGGCACAATTTTGTTTTAAAAGCCCTCACTGCAGTGTACATGTCTGTGATGACATGGCCTCACCCCTGAAGCTGCAGATTCAGCACATTGAGATGGCTCGTGATGTCACAGAGAAATGCCAGCTCAGACAGAAACTCTTTATCCCGGAGCTTTGCTGTGTCTTTCCCTTTGCTTTCTAGAAACTGACAAATTTCCTCATGCAGCTCGAAACATCTGTTCAGTATTTTTCCTCTGCTTACCCATCTCACCTCTGTGTGAAACGGCACGTCTGCTTATTCCGAACAACACTCCTCCAGAAAAGACTTGAACTGACGGTGATTCAAACCTTTAGCTCTTATATAGTTAACTACTTGTGTTATTGTGCTCATAACATGTGCCATCTTCAGGGCTTTGCCACACAATGACTCCTGGTGTATGATGCAGTGATAAACAGCTCACCTGCACAGTTCTCTTCCCGCATCTTCTCCCGAATCCTGGCCACCAATCCACTCTTTTGACCGCACATTGCAGGTGCTCCATCTGTCGTTAGTCCCACAAGTTTATCCCAAGGTAGCCTCATTTGATTTACACATTTGGAAAACTCTTCAAATATTTCTTTTGCTGTGGTTGTGCCATGCATTGATTTTAATCCCAAAAGTTCCTCCGTAACACACAGATTTGAGTCCACTCCATGGATGAAGACTGACAGCTGGGCAGTATCAGATGTGTTGCTGCTCTCATCCACAGCAAGGGAGAATGCAGTGAAATCTTTTCCCTTTGCCATCAGCTGTTCATGTAGATTTGTGGCAAGATCACATACACGATCAGCTACTGTGTTTCTGCTAAGGCTCACATTTAAAAATGCTTGCCTTTTATCTGGGCACACGACATCGCAAACTTTGATCATGCACTTTTTGACAAACTCTCCCTCTTAAAGGGCCGAGCTGATTTTGCAATCTCTGCTGCCACAATAAAACTAGCCTTTACAGCAGCTTCACTTTGTGATATGGCTTTTGTGAACATAGTCTGTCGTGAAAGTAAACTTCTTTTCATCTCCTCTACTTTCTGGCGCTTTTGCGCTATGTCTAGGTCCTTGTACTTGTCGTGGTGTTTTGTTTCATAGTGTCTTCTTATGTTATACTCTTTGGTTACAGCTACTTTGGCTCCACACACAAGACAAACAGGTCTGCCCTTTACATTTGTGAACAGATATTCTGCTTCCCACATTTCTAGAAAGCTTCTGTTTTCAACCTTTCGTTTGGTCATTTTTGAAAGGGGTGGCCCAATGTGACTGGTAGCATGAGGTTGCTAATGAATGTCAACAGAGGAGGGGGCGCTTGTGGGTCCTGAATGACACACCAACGCACCAGCAGATCATTCTGGGATTTGTAGCATTAACGGTTAATTAGAGGGCCAGCTCTACTAGACATTTGGTATTTTCTCGCGGGCCAAATATAAATACACTGTGGGCCAGATTTGGCTCGCGGGCCTGAGTTAACATGTATGCACTACAGTCTGTAATATTCATGCCCTAGTCATTGTCATTCTATCCCCACTTGTACCATACCACACATCTCCTAATACCTGGCTACATCTAACCACAAATAAATTACCTTTTATTTCAGTTTTAATGGTAACACCCAACCACCAAATGAAACCATCCTTAGGAACTTTCCCAGGCCAAATCTACTACAACTTGAAGACCTTTGCAACTTTCCAAACAATCATCTGCAAATCAATCCATCTGAGATCTGCCACATTCATCTCCAAGTTTTGCCAGCATCTAAACAGTTACATTGAAAAGTCTGTACCCATCCACCCTAAATATACTGGGAAATTCAGGAATGAATCTCTGTCATGGCCTCATGTGTTTATAAATTATTTGTCAAAAGAAGGAAAATAATAAAGTCTTAAGAAAGTCCCATCCACCTACTGCAAGAGCACACCGAAACAAGCCAGCAATTAACTTAAGAGCACTATAAATGTAAAGCAGAATACAAGCATAGGATTGTTAAAGATACCAAAGGAAACTACAGGTCTGAAATTAAGGAATAATGCTCAGCAATGCAGTAAGTTATTCCATACTAATATCATGCATTCCAATGTCTTGGATCAACTTATCCACACCCCCACCAGGGGCAGCAATATCCTAGACCTGGTTATTACCAACATGGGCAACCAGTGTTCCACACCAGAGGTCAATTCCTCGTTGGTCAAATCTGACCACAAGCAAATTACCCTAGACTTCCACATCCCACCCCCCATTAGGGAAACCACCGTAAAAAATTTCTCCAAAGCCAACTTCACACTTCTTAAGACAGAAGTGGCAAACTTCACAACACCAATGCTAATGGACAATAGAGATATGACTGCTGAATCCTATACAATTGCACTTTATAAGCACTTACACAAGTGCATGGATCGTGCAATCCCTAACAGAACCAAGATGCTATCCTCCCTGCTATAAACAAACTCTACAACAGAAGAAAGAAACTGTTGCAAAAAAGAGTAAAATCCCATGATTGGAGGAACTCCATGGTCAGCCTCAGTAAGAAGCTGAGATCCCTCATAAAATCCTCCAAAGCTAGTTATGAAAACAACATTGCCACTGATTCTAAAGACAACCACAATGCATTCTATAGCTATGTCAAGAATCTCAATGGCAACACTCAGATCTGCTCTGAGTTACAGCACAATGGCACTAAATATACAGAGCCAATTGATATTGCCAACATCCTGGCAGATAGGTTCAGTGCTAACTTTACCCCTCTCTCATCCCCTAAAGGGCCCATCTCTATACCAGAAGAATGCAAAGTACCTGTAATCACAGCTGGACAGGTAAAAACACACTCTCCAAAGCCAAGAACACAGCATCCATGGGACCTGATAACATCCCAGGCTGCGTTATACATGAACTATAGAAAGAACTGGCACCCCACCTAAGTACCATGTTCAATCATAGCCTCACCCCAGGCTTTGTGCCCACTGAATGGCACACAGCAACGGTTATCCCACTCCACAAAGGGGGAGCCACCGCTGACCCCAGGAACTACCACCCCATTAGCCTGACAAGCCTGGTCTGCAAGGCTATGGAGCATATCATCATGGAACTTATAAACAATGACACTGGTAATCTCCAAACTCTGGACCCTACCAAGTTCAGGTTTGTAAAAGGCAGATCATGTCTACTAAACCTGATAGACTTCTTTGAAGAGGTCACCAAAGCCGTAGATGAAGGTAAGGTGGTTCACACAGCCTATCTAGATCTCGCCAAGGCTTTCAACACCATCCCCCACTCTGGAATTACAGACAAACTCACCAAACTAGGTATAAATACCTATGTCACAAGATGGGTTGCCAACTGGCTCACTGACAGAACCCACACTGTGAAAGTAGCAGACTCTAAATCCAACTTCAGACCAGTGACAAGTGGAGTACCACAGGGTTCAGTCCTAGGTCCTCTCCTGTTTGGTATCTACTTCTCTGAAGTACAGGCTAACACAGAAGGTCTTTGGCTAACAAAGTTCACAGATGACTGCAAACTAGTAGCCATAATCAAAACTCCTAACGATGTGGACATCCTACAAAATGGCCTCACTGAGGCAGATGCCTGATGTCAAAGCCATGGCCTCAAGATCAATGCCAAAAAGTGCATTGTCATCCCTTTTGATAAAAACTCTGTACCCATGAACTACCACATATGCGGTAGTCTACGTAACACCAAAAGTGTGATAAGAGACCTTGGGACACAAGTGGACAGTAGTCTCTCCTTTGATAATCACATCGCCACAGTAGTCAGGAAATCCTTCTACGTGGCACACCTCATCACAAAAGGTTTCTCATCCAGGAAAAAAGAGGTCATTGTTCCCCTCTACTCATCACTCAATAGACCCATTATAGAGTACAACTCCCCTTTTGGTATGTACCTCACAAGACATCTGCAACAACTGGAAAGGCCACAGAAATACCTCACAAAGAGGATTGCCAGCCTCAAACAGATGCCCTACGCAGACCGTCACAAAAAACTCCAGCTTTATTCTGTCGCATATCGCCTGCTCAGAGGTGATCTCTGCCTAACATACAAAGCTATGTCAAACCTAGAGCTGTTGGACATGCTCCACGTAAAGAAATCCCAATCCCTCCGAGCTAAATGCTCTAGGGACCTAAACCTTGTCACCACAATAAACAGAACATGCTGGAGGGATAGATTCCTGTCCCAGAGACTTCCCATACTCTGGAACAAACTACCTATCTATATCAAACAAAGCTCTTCATTAGCACTCTTCAAGAAAAATCTTAATGATTGGATAGGAGATAGGAAATTCACCCCGAGGATCACTTCTGTGGCTCTGCTTGACAGGGGCACAGGAAAATAATTTTCTTGGTTGGCAAAAGCCAGGGTACAATTTGGCTATGCTTATATAGGCCCTAGGGCTAATAGCCTAGTACCTGCCTATGAACCTATGAACAACTGAAAAGGTCCAAAAGACTTTTAACCAAAAAAAAAAAAATTAAAGACCTAAAATCCACAACTGACCTTATACTCCGTAACCAAGCATCTGCTCTGAGGTAATTTTGGTCTCATTTTTCAAGCCATAAAAGACCCGGTTCTGTTTGACCATCTATTTTCTTCAAAAACCCATGGCTCTATAAATGCTTATACAAGATACCAAAAATTTATATCAGCAAATAAACAAGACTTGGTAGAGGGATAGGTTCTTAACTCAACATATTCCCTGTCTGTGGAATACGTTTCCACTGCAGGTCTTGCAAAATACTACATTGTTGGCCTTTAAGGATAGTCTTAATAATAGGATATGCAGACATGCATTTACACCAGAGTTATCACTTATTGCTTGTTTTATTTGTGAGGTGAACAATATTAAGTACTCATAAAGGGTGTCAAGAAATGTTAAGCTTGTCTTTTTAAAGGTGCACATGTCTAAGCCTCTTACAGTCCATGTGATTAAAGTTTTATTATGCTAATGCTATAAGCTTGAATAATAAAATGGAAGAATTGCAACTGATTTGTAATGATCATAAATATGATGTAACAGGAATTACTGAATCTTTGACTAGTAAGGGTGTGATATTACCAGGGTATATGCTTTTTGATTGTCTAAGGGAAAACAGGAGTGGTGGGATGTCGTAATGATGGTATAAAATATTACAGCTTCTAGTGTAATTAATACAGAGCTTAGTTCTGAAATCCTATTTTGGAATTATCTATTAGAATTATGACAATTGTTTATTAATTTATTAGTTTGCTGTAAAAGTCCCACTTAAATGATGTTGGCTCAGTGTAGATTCATTTAAGGACTACAGAAATACTTGAACATCAAAAGTCTAATTGTATTGGGAGATTTTAATTTTCCAAATATCAGTTGGTATAATGGTACATATGTAACATCATTAGAGGAAAAAGACCTATTTTTGATTAATAATTTTAAGCAACTTATTAATTGTCTAATACAGGTGAATACCACATTGGATTTATTGCTTACTAATATTCTTAAAATGATAACAAGTATTAATCAATTATATTCACTTGGTAATTTTGATCATATTAGTTTTGAATTTTCAAGTTTTGTTAATTTTACATCTTAATTATCAAAGAATATATTTGACAAATCAAATATTTCTGATCTGGGTACCAGTGAACAGAGTGATTTGATAGATTTAACTGTGGCAAATTCTAGTGATATATGTAATAACTGGGATACATTTTAATATGTTTGTAATGAACATCTAAATAAGTGTAAGAAACCAATAACAAGAAGAAACAAAAAATTGTTAACACCTTGGTGGAACAGTAGGCATTCAAAATTGTTGAAAATGAAAAAAAAAAAGAAATTTAGAATCTGGAAACAATGTAAAGGTATAGCTGCAAAAAGAACATATAATGTAGTTAACATAACTTTAAAGTCTTCATTAAAAACAACTAAATGCAAGCATGGAAGTAACTTGTTGACCAATGTTTTGGTTAAGAAGTTTTATGTTTATGTTAAAAAAGTAAAAGGTATAATAAGAACTACTGGCCCTATTGCTATAGATGTTGGTATGTTACATTATGGCATAAGACTGGTTAATGAGTTTAATAATTATTTTCTTGCCAGTGAGCGTATTAGGAAGGTGAAGTACTACCAATTTAAAATTGATACACTGGATAATTATGAATCCCTAACTTTTGGTGTGGATGGAGTGCACAAACATTTGGGTTTTATAAAAGATGATAGTCGTACTGGGCCAAATAATCTGCCACATTGTTTTTAGGTTGAATACTTTGGTTATAGTTCTGCAACCATAACATCTTTTTTCAACAAAATGCTCTTTTATGATTATGTTCCTTCAAGTTGGAAACAAGCAGATGCAAAACTGATCATAAAGAGGGAACGACTGATAAAATTTCTAACTACAGACCAATTAGTCTGACTCCATTAATAGGAAAGTGTTTTGAAAGATGTCTTCTCTCAGTTTTGAGTAATAATTTAAAGGCAATTTATTGGAGGCTACACAAGACGGGTTTACACATAACCGATCTACACTTACAAACTTGGTTGATTTTAATGAGCCTGTGACTCTTGCACTAGATCAGGGTTTATCTGTAGTGGTAGTTTACTTAGATCTTTCTAAGGCCTTTGATACTGCCCCACATCAAGTCATTATTGAGACTATGGGTAAGAGCATGATAAACCCTTATATTATTCACGAAGTATCTAATTGGTTGCAGGGGAGATTGCAGAGTGTTACAATTAGTTATTTTAACAAGCTGGGCACAGGTATACTGGGGTGTCCTTCAAGATTCTGGTTTTGGACATATGTTGTTTAATATTGTTTTTTCTTTGATATCTAAATCTTCCACTGCATAGATGGCAAAATATACTGATGATATTAAGTTTGGAAGTACTGTAACTTAGATCCAGTGATGTCTTGCTTTCAACAAAATGGGCTTAATATTAATAAGGATAACTATGGAGTTCTGTACTTTGGAAAGACTTTCATTACTCCAACATAAAATTGGGATTTGTTGAGTTAGAACTTTGGACTTAGTATAAGGAATTAGGTATCCTAGGTTGTAATAATTTTAAATTTAGGACTCAAGCCCAGATTATTAAAACTAAATCCTTCAGAGATGTAGGGTTGATTTTTAAGAATTTCTGTTCTATCAGTGCAGAATTAAAAAAACGTTAACAACATATATTATTTCTATTATTTAACATAATTCTTTGTTTTGTATGTATAATAAATGGGATCTTCTTACTCTTGAGGGGGTCCAGTGGAAGTTTACTAAAAGACTTCAGGAGATCAAGGGTTTTTCATATTAATATAAAATAGAATATCTCAGTTGTTTTCTGTTAGTTATAGATATGTATGGGGTAAATGTTTAACTTATAAAGTTTTATCAAATGAAGAACTCCATTTATTATTAAATACTGAAGTAACGATATATGGATCCACCAGAAGTGCCGGTTATACTTTTAAAATTGGTAAATATAGGACAGTCTTAAGATCAAAGTTTTTTTTAACACATTTGGTGGTATGTCTATGGAATTAATTACCTTTGTACATTTGTCATTATGGATCTCTGCAATTATTTCTAAAATATTGTAATATTTGGCTTGGAGCCAAGGGGCTTTCTTTTATTTTGGAAACTGTGCTTTAAATAAGATATTGCCCTAATGCAGTCTTTTTTGAACTATTTAAGTATTGATTGCTTGCCTTGTGTTGTTTTTATATTCCTATGTTCCTGTTCATTACACCTACTTTCTGTGTAGTGATTAGTTAGGTATGAATATTCATAAAGCAAATCATTTAAAAAAATTCCAAGGGACATGGGAAGAATATGATCAAATTCTGGCATGTTCTAAAAAAAGTAAAAAATACAAAAGTAACAGTTAAGAAGTATGTTCTGATGTCTTTTCTTACTATCTGTGCTCCCTCACAGCACTTCTACATGGCATCAGCTCTACCAGGGAAGAGATGATGAAGAATGGATGGTAGGAAGCAAGGAAGCAGGAAGTAGAGAAGGAGGGAATATGATAGGAAGGTAAGAGTGGATGAGGTAGGGATGTGTGTGCTTTATGTAGAGTGATTGTATCACAAGGTGTATCAGATACAAGGAAATGTGTGTACAATCTGTGTACTGACAAATCCCAAAAAGAGTGAGCTAAGAGATTTTAAACAGAGACTAAAAACAGAGGAGCTGGAAAAAATGATTGCTTCATCTGAATTCTCATGAAAATGGGATGAGTTAAATGCAACAGCGCATTGCTCTCTGACTGATGCAAGTCAGTTTTCTTCACTTATGCTAGGGTTAGTTATGTCAGATGAATGTTAAGACAACATCTACAAATATAGTTTTCATCTGTTTATATGCCTATTTCATTTAAGATTAGTAGCAGCGTTTATCTAGATGATCTTATCACAACCCCCTCCAAAAATTCACACTTGCTTACCACTTCTACAGCCTATTAATTGGTCTCTGCCACTGATATAGATCCTTGTGGTACACAGGTTTAGCTGCTCCAAAACAGGTGAAAAGATAATTTTCTGTATTTTGATATTATCTTTTGGTAATATATGTGCTGCACTTATTGTCTCATAATCACACATATTCAAGATCATTTGTGAAATTAATAGTACCAGTAAACTTAAAATACACTAGAATAGTCTTATATTGAGATTTTCTGTTATGATTCAGTAATACAAATCTAAAAACTATACAAATATAAGTGTAATTTAATACAAGTAATGGTAAACTTCAAAAGTTGCATTATACATTTAAAGCATTTTGTCAGGGGGCAAGCCACCTCGCACCCCTATACCTCTGCTACTTATGTATACTGACTCTGAGATCACAGTATTTTAGAAAAAAAGGAATACTCCAAGATACAGCAGTTTTGAAGTTATTATATATTTCCCTGCAATGGCACTGAAATACTCCCAGATACAGCAGTTTTGGAGTTATTATATATTTCCCTGTAATGGCACTTGAATAGTCCAAGATACAGCAGTGTTGGAGTTATTATATATTTTCCTGTAATGGCACTGGAATACTCCAATATACATCAGTGTTGAAATTATTATATATTTCCCTGTAATGGCACTGGAGTACTCCAAGATACAGCAGTGTTGGAGTTATTATATATTTCCATGTAATGGCATTGGAATACTCCAAGATACAGCAGTGTTGAAGTTATTATATATTTCCTGTAATGGCAACAGAATACTCCAAGATACAGCAGTTTTGGAGTTCCATTTTCCTGTAATGGCACTGGAATACTCCAAGATACAGTGTTGGAGTTATTACAAATTTCCCTGTAATGGCACTTAAATTCTCACAGTTATGACTACCATAGTTATAATCCTGGAACATGCAGTGAAAACTCAGTGGAATGCATGATTCTTTTCTGTTGCGGACTTCTTGCCATGCTCTAAAAGCTTTGAAGCTTAATCTTTGAGTTAATGTAACTATTTAATGTATCTTTAATTCCATGTACATATTATTTACTTACAGTTTTACTGCAAGCAGGCATTCATTTGCAAATAAGGTACCATACTGCAGACTACAGTTACATATTTTGTGACATATAATGCTAAGTTCAGTTATTTTGTTTTTGTTTGTTGCTTGTCTGTGTTTTCTTGAGCTGATTTCACTAGTTGAGGGGACTTTATCTATACTCCTAGTTTGGGGTAACAAAAATATTTAATTATTAAAAAAAATAATAAATATGATCCTGAATAAGCCTCTTAGTAAATATCAGATGTCCATGATGGAAGGACATTGCCTATTCAAGGGTAGTGTTACCTTGGACTGTGACAAGCAAGCAAGCAGTTTGCTTATTGTTATGCATGCTACTAAAATGATAAACCTGTGTAGACCATAGACTTGCTTCTTTATTTTTCTGCTATTGTAGTTGAAAAAAATCCTTTTTTTTCAGTCAACGAGTCAGCTGAGGGCATGTTCAGTGAGTCTGTGGAAAGTAGAGGGAAGTTGGCCCCCCACCCTATGAGTCAAGTGCCCTTCACTGCACAATGATCCAAAAGCAGATGAGTCAGGAAGTCCCATAAACACCAATGATACTTGGGTGGGTTCTGTTACTCCAGCAGGAATGTGTTCTGCATTACTGCCATGACAACTTGAACTGATCTGTAGAATGAAAATTATGATTCACTTAATCTGAACTGATTCTAACTGGAGTGGTTCAGTTGCACGGTGAGTAGTGTTGCTATCTCACAACAAGAGATTCTCAGCTGTTGTGCCTTCTGTGTGCAGTCCATATGTTCAGCCTGCATCCATGTGAGTTTTCTCCAGGTGCTCCAGTTTCCTTCCACACCTCTCTTAAGACATGCAGTAGGTGAACTGGCATTCTCTAAAATTTCATGTAGTATGTTAATGACTGACAGTATGCATTCTCGGATAAATCAGCACCCTCTTCCCAATGAGTTTCTATACCTTGTGCTCAATAGCTGACAGAATATGCTCTGGTGTTCCCAAGATCCTATAAAAGATAATGCAAGTTACTGGAAAATGGATGGATGTTTCTGCAGCACTTTTAAGTGGTGATTTAAAATGCTTAGAGTTAGCACCAGCTGCAGTTTTATCCACCTCACTGCATTATTTATCTTACATTATGAAGTAAAGTTCAGAACTCCAACCCAATGCATATCGTGATCTCAGAGTCACTGGTTATATGAATGCATTGGAAGTGCATGGCTGTGAAGCAGGTAGTTTAAATTAAATGGCAAGGTAATCACCACTTCATTCAGATTATTTTTGTACTCTAGCTTTTACATGAAGCATATCACCTTATTATCCTGCCACATTGCTTACCAAATATAGATCAGATCTCACTTTAAGCATCGAGCTATCAAATTTACTTTTATTAGGATAAGTTTAGGTAATAATAGTATGATAAATAGATCTGTTTCTTTTTGAATAATTCATGAGGGACATTGGAAAGACTCCCAGTTCTAGTCTCACTTTGTTTCACCAGCCTAGTGCCATTTCAAGCATTCAGGCAGAGAGGCATGGTAAGCTACCTTTCAGAATTACTTCCCTCCCTACTGACCTAGTCCCCCCCCCAACCTTCATCATCCTGCTTTTTGCTGCAAGCACAGTGAACTGAGATCTGGATCAAGACTTCAGTCTCACCTGATATGGAACATTAGTAGGGAGTAGAAACTGTAGCAGCCTCCTTTTAACAAGCTTGTTAACACAGAGAGGGAAATACCAGCACTTCAAAGATAAGTGGTCAGTCTAGTCAGCTCTGTTTTCTACTTCCTGTTATATTTACAAAGACTGAAGATTGTTTGCTAGGCCTTTAGGATATCTTTGCTGAGTAACTAAATATGGATAACTCAGCTTTTATAGTCTAGGGTTTGATGTTTGCTTAAAATTTGCCTTCTGTTTAACACAAGAGAATGCAATATTTACTGTCTAATATAGTGTGGCTTTTCTAAGTATATACCAAGGCTTCCTACTTAACTCAATTTTAACCTGCAGCTTAGATCATACACAAATAATAAGACAGAAGCAGATCATAAAAATGATTACTTGTAGATAGTTCTTGCTAGCTGCAAATAAAAAATGGTGGCAACAGAGGTATATTTCTCAATAAAAGTTGCAATATATTGCATTAAATTTAGAGTTCAGTCACATACTGGAAGTATGATTTGCTTTCATTTGTATTATCCTACTAATCAAATGAAAAACAATGGCTTTCAATAGCAAATGCAATGCAGAACCATAACCCAGATGAAAATTCAAACACCTTTATTTAGCAACTCAGAATTTTCAGTACTTTTCCTCAAAACAATGCTTCCATCCCTTGTATCATAAGGGGTTTCATCAAAACAAAATTTAAAAAAGACTCTCCTCCCTCTTAATCTGTTTTGCATATGAATGCATCTGCTGTTGTCAACCACATAACTATTTTTAGCCACTCAGTACTGGCCTTTATACTGAGGCAAATAGTCATAGCTCAAGTTTCAAAACTGCAGTCACTTCAGAGAACAGCAGCAAATACAAAATGCCCCATTTGCTTACATCAGAGTCTTATGTAAACTCCATCTCTAGAACTGAAGCTGTGATTTAAAGCTTAGGTTAATTTTAAGAGAAAAAAAAGAATCATAGAGATTTTGCTAGTCTGCTCTTTTGCTACTGAAAGCTAAAACTGCTGGAGTTTGCATAGGACTTAAATAAAGGTCAGTACTGATTGGCTGAAAACAGTCATGTGATTGACAACATCTCACACACACACACACACACACACACACACATATATATATATATATATATATATATATATATATATATATATATATATATATATATATTCATATACAAAAAAGGGGGAAGAGAGTCTTTTTAACTTTTGTTCTGATGTACCTTATGATACAAGGGACAAAAGCGTTGTTTTGAGGAAAAGTATTTAAAATTCTGAATCACTAAATAAAGGTGTTTGAATTTTTATCTGGGTTGTGGTTCCCCATCACGTTTGCTACCAAAAAACATTGTTTTTCACCTAGTTATTGGTTTTTGCTACAGTGATGGAAAACCGTTCTTTTTCTTGGGTTTTATTATCCTACAAATCCTGAAGCTGCTAGCAGCATGTGTTAATGACAGTACTGAAAATGACCCTGAATTACTTGGATGATCTCCATGTTACAGTTGTTAAAATAGTATTCTTAATGACCCCTCCTTTAAAACATTCTGTATAAACATAATGCTAGAAGTCACAGCAACCATTTACCTCTTTGATGGAAGTGCAGATAACATGAAAAATTCCCTGCAATGTCAAACACTTCCTATGGTTTGAAAATTAACAGAAAGCTAGCTTTATGTTGCAGTTCAGTTTATAAATCCATTTGAAAGTATCATTTTATTTTATTCTCCAGTGTAGGTTGTTTACAAGTAATATAAATCATAATGAAGCTGACATGTTTACTGAAGAATCTGTAAAGTGTTATTTTATTGTGGTGTCAGCTGTACAATGCTTTTAAATAGCATAGGTTTAGTAGCGGTCATTGAAATAGCCAGCCAGAGTATGTGTAACCATGTAGTATTCTGGGAATTTAATGTGCATCTAGTCCAGATGTTGTAGTCAGTTCATTAATTATTTGACAGAGCTAGGCAGTTTGCAATAGTGTCACTGTATGACTGAAATTGGTTTTGTATGCTGTGTCTCCAAGCCGATGCAATCCTTCTTCACAGTTCTCATTCTGTTGTAATACTGTTTTAGGACCCCTTTTCAGGTTTAATATATGAGCACCCAATGGGAAGGATTTTGCTAGTTTCAGTTTGAGCTGATATGAATAATGCCCTTTTCCTGGTATATTTGGTGGATGCATTGACTGAAGCTTAGAGCAGACCATGTTGGCCACAAATATAACCACACTACCAGCTGTTTATCTTTGTGGTCCTGTCTAGAGCCTATGCATCCTGCAACTAGGACTTCATTATTCTTCATATGATGTTTTCAGGACTGGCCTTTGGTCAACTGGTGCCCTAGGCAAAAGGTATCCACAGTAGCCCCCAATACTATCCTCTGCCCCCATCATGGTCTACCTATACCATCCAGATTACTGGAAAAGTGTCCCTGCTAGAGCAGCACCCTAGGCAGCCACCTAGAAAGCCTATGCCTAAAGCCAGCTATGGATGTTTTAATAAAGAGTCTTTTACTGCTAAAATGTGTGTACCCATTCATACTTTATTTTATATGTTTCTTGCTTTAATTTGAGTGATTTCGAGCATCTTATGTTTCTTGAAATTGCTTAGCATGTTAATGGCATGCTGCACAGAGCAAATACTTGAGCTAAAGATAGTTTCAGTCACCTACAGAAAGAAGTTTTAAAACTGAGAGATATACTAGCAATAGTAATAATGTTGGAAGGTGGTGATGTTTTCCCTTTGTTAGTAGTGGTAAGAAAGACAAGTTAACTGAATCTCATTTAGGATCTGAGACTGCTGTATATGACATATATGAGTAGTCAGTAAGTCGGATCACTTGACTAAGATTGCCAGTGGTAGGTTAGTTAGCACTAATGAAGTGTTATGTTGCTTGCAGCAGATCCTGGTTAATTAATTAGCAAAGTAGTTTACTCTTGAGAAGTAGGTAATGTGAACAGCAATTAACAAGGCAGATGTTAGTAAGAAAATTAAATGACTTGATTTGCTCTGAGCTATTGCACAATGGTACCTCCTATACCGAGCCAACAGATATTGCCAATATACTGGCCGACAGATTCAGTGCCAACTCCCCCCCCTCAAAGGACCAATCACAATATCAGTAGATTGGCAGGCACCCAGTATTGCTGCTGCACAGGTTAAAACAGCACTGTTCAAAGCCAAAAATACAGCTTCTGTGGAACCTGACAATATCCCTGGCTGTGTTCTACATGAACTACAGAGTGAACTGGCACCTCACCTGTGTGCCCCGTTCAGTCACAGCCTCACCTCAGGCTTTGTCCCTACTGAATGGTGCACTGCTATAGTCATCCCTCTCCACATAGAAGGACCAACTACAGACCCTGGGAACTATCAGCCCATTCGCCTGACAAGTCTGATATGCAAAGCTATGGAACGCATCATCATGGACCTAGTAAATAAGGATATAGGGAATCTCCAAACTCTGGATCCCACACAGTTTGGTTTTGTGAAGGGTAGATCATGCCTGCTCAACTTGGTTGACTTCTTTGAGTCACTAAGCTAGGCATCAACCACTATATCACTAGGTGGGTTGCAAACTGGCTCACAGATAGAACCCACAGTATGAAAGTAGCTGACTTCAAGTCAGACTGATGACCAGTCACGAGTGGAGTCCCACAGGGATCGGTCCTGGGTCCTCTCCTGTTTGGTATCTACTTCTCAAAAGTCCAGTCCAACACGAAGGTTCTCTGGCTATCAAAGTTCACAGACAATTGCAAGTTGGGAGCCATTATTAACTCCCCAAGTGATTTTGACATCCTACAGAAAGGCCTCACTGAGACCAATGACTGGTGTCAGAACCATGGCCTTAAGCTCAATGACAAAAAATGTGTCGTCATCCCCTGTGGGAAAAACCCACTTCCCATGAACTACCACATCGATGGTAGTCCACTGAACACAAAAGGCATTATAAGAGATCTGGGAACACAGTTTGACAGCAACCTTTCTTTTGACCACCACACTGCCACTGTGGTCAGAAAGTCCTTCTGTGTGGCACATCTCATTACTAAGGGTTTTGCATCCAGGAAGAAAGAGGTCATTGTCTTACTCTACTCTTCCCTCATTAGGCCAGTCATCGAGTACAATGCCTCATTTTGGATGTATCTCACTAGACACCTGCAACAACTGGAGAGGCCACAAAAGTACCTCACAAAGAGGATTCTAGACCTTAAACACTTGTCCTATCTCGGCAGACTCAAAAAACTCCAACTAAAGCAAGTTAAGGGTGCCTTTACATTTTTCTAGTAATGTCTCTAACTATATGAATGTCATAAGAAAGCACTGGAGTATATTAACTACAGATAAAGATATAAATCTTTAAAAACAACATTATGTTATCCCACAAATAGGAATAACTATAAAACCAAGGCTATTTTACCATGCGGCAAACATACTGTCTTTCAGTTTATTGATAGTACATTATGCTTTAGACATCCAGACCAGAATAAAATATATTATTTTGATGTCTTTTGCAACCTGTAGCACTGGACACATTTACCTAACTTACTGTCCACAGTGTTCTAAATTTTATGTGTGTAAAACAGACAGAACATTGAGAGAAAGAGTATGGGAACACATATATAATGTTAACAGGGGTAACAAAGTTAGTGCCTGGCAAAACATGTTCTGAATACTAGTTCAGAACCCAGAATTAAGTTCATGGTTATGGGTAGAGTGCAAGAGACTTTAAGAGGGGGTGATATTAGGAATATTACTGAACAGTTGAAATCCAAATGGATAATAAGGTTAAGAGGAGACCATGGTCACGGACTTAATGAATTTGTTCCTATCAAGTCCAAATTAAAGTCTAGGCCTCTTGCTCGCTGATAAAAGTAAAAATGCATGCTATAAATGCACTTCTTACATGCTTTATTTGACTATCTAAGTTTTAGATTTTTATGTTGTAGATACATTAGGTGCTTTTTATTTTTGTATATCTGAATGTTTTTATTATATGTATTATTAGCATGTTTGTTTAAGAGATGAACAGGATTTTTATCACATGATTAATTAGCAGATGATTAGTATGCTATTTAAATGAGTGTGTTTTAGCTTTAATTTTAGCAGCTGATGAAGCAGCTTGGTCTGTGAAAGCACTTATGCACTTAATAAATTGTTTACTTTGGAGAACCTGGCCATCTTTGAGTCCTTTTGTCTTGACTGATTTATCCTTTGGTTGTCTGTTATATTTGGACTTTTTCACCTGGATAGGTTGGTACTTGTGTTCTTTTTACTAGTACCTTATTACAAAGCCTGTTTTTTTTAATGTGAACCGTCTTTGCAGAACTGACATATAACCTTTTATATACAGCTATCAAAGCTTGTATTTCAGTTGACTTTTGTTATCACAGTCCAGGACAGTCCACTCCACCTGGAGAGTATTTGATCTGTGCACATAAGGTTGAGGACAGGTGATGTATGAAAGCAAAGAGCAGTCATTGTAAATACCACTTCTGAAAGATTATTGATATGGTGTGCTGGTGGGACAGGGCGTGTCAAAGAGTTACACGGGCACCAGAACCATAGAGCGAGGTGAAGGGGTGGCCCCTCACTTTTGCATCCTATGACTCTAAATATGTCCTGGCTTGCTAGCAAGTAGCAAGCATTAAAAAATAAGCAAAATGCCAATTTCTTTTTTTCATAATTAAAATCGGATATTAGGATCTGATAGTTCACACTGTTTGTTGTGTTCTGCCTCTGCTCCTGTTTGGTTTCCTCGATGTCTTCCACTTGCGCAGGGGGGGGGTTCAACTTCAGGTTCTGGGGACTGGGCTATACTGCAAGCAGGTGCATTGGTCTGCCTCTCCCCTCCCTGATTGACTTAATAGTTCAGTCTAGTCAGGGTTCAGCGGCAGGTCACAGAGGTGTAGAAAATTACAGTTTAAACCGTTGCTTGTGTTTGACCGCACTTTTTCTCAGTCCTTATTCCACTCCTCACAATTAAGACTAAGTGATTAAAGGTTGCAGTTTTCTTCTTCTTTGAAGAATTAAAGCCCGTCCATTGCTGTCAGTGCCCTGATGGTGGTGGTACATTAAATATATTACTGTCTTCTTGCAGACAGTTGCATCCTCTGCAGCCAGTATAATTTACCTGTTTTATGATCTATTTTGTTTGGTAACCGGGCGGGAATGGCAAAGGCACAGAGTAAGGGTCTTGGGTATTTTCATTTAAGTGCTTGTGTATACATAGATAAAGAAGTACTAGAGGGGTCGTTGGGGATTGGGAAAATGTTTCATTTTGGTTCTTCGGACACAGGAGACTTTTTTGGTTTGAATTACACTGCTTAACCCTTAAGGCTGCTTAGTCCTAGAAGTGCTTTAGATATCTTAAACCTACACAGAGTTTTTCTGTACTTCTCTTTTTGAAGTGTTGGTAATTGGCATATATATATATGTAAGTGAGTGTTGTGTTGGTAAGGGTAGGGGGAGTTAGGTTCGTAAAATACTTTGCAAGTTATATGGATGTACGTATTTATGTACCAATAAGCAAATTGATTTGGGATGTGCTGTTTTCAGTAAGTTAAAGTGAGAATTAACTGCATACAATGTTTTTGTTTTCAGAGTAAAGTGTCATAATTTTCTGATGCACTGGATGGATGTTAGGGAGAGAGAGCTAAATAATACCATTCTGAGTACTGATGTGGTGCACACACACTACCTTTTAATCAAAGATCAGTGATCACTTTTGATGATTATCTTAGCTCAGTGTTCTGAGTACTGATGTGGTGCACACACACTACCTTTTAATCAAAGATCAGTGATCACTCTTGATGATTATCTTAGCTCAGTGTTCTGAGTACTGATGTGGTGCACACACACTACCTTTTAATCAAAGGTCAGTGATCACTCTTGATGATTATCTCACACACACTACCTTTTAATCAAAGGTCAGTGATCACTCTTGATGATTATCTTAGCTCAGTGTTCTGAGTACTGATGTGGTGCACACAGACTACCTTTTAATCAAAGATCAGTGATCACTCTTGATGATTATCTTAGCTCAGTGTCAGCGGCTCAACAGGCAGTTCTCTCACCTTTGATGCTGGAAGATCAGAAGTTTCCGGGGTTTATTCATAGTTGAGGTACTTAATTACTTTCTCAGTGCTGACATAAGGAACTGTTAAGTTGCATGAGTTGTTGGTAGCCGAGGTGTTTGTAAAAGATGCCATGCACTTATCTAAAAAAAAAAAAAATATATATATATATATATATATATATATATATATATATATATATATATATATATATATATATCTACGGGAAGTTACTGTGTGGCATGACCAAATTTCCTCTTGCCATTTTAAATAAATATCACCTCAAACCTTTCCTGAAAACTAGGACACTAGTCTGATGGGACTAACATAGGATCATAGGAAGTTACTAGGCTAATGGCCCTCTGGCTCTTATAAGCCTAGCCAAGTTCTGTCCTTATGTCCATGATAAGCACCTAATGACAGTGCCCAAGAGAGATACAGGTGGGACCCCTAGGGTGAATTTATAGTTACCCATCCAATCGTCCAGATTGCATTTGAAGAGGCCCAATGTGGTGCTCTGTTTGACATGAACTGGGAGTCTGTTCCAGAGGTGCGGTGACCTGTGGGAGACAAGTCTGTCTCTCCAGCAGGTTCTGTTAACGTCACATACCAGGTTAAGGTCTTTAGAGCGAGTAACCCATGTACCATTTGACTTGCGGATATGCAGTATTTCCAATAAAGGGGTCATTGGAGAAAATATTTCATTTTAGTGCTTGTACATACATAGATAAAGTACTGAAGGGGTCACTGGAGAAAATGTTTCATTCTGGTGCTTGTGCATACATGGACAAACCTGACTGAAGGGGTCATTGGAGAAAAATGTTTCATTTTAGTGCTTGTGCATACATGGACAAAGTACTGAAGGGGTCATTGGAGAACAATGTTTCATTTTAGTGCTTGTGCATACATGGACAAAGTACTGAAGGGGTCATTGGAGAAAAATGTTTCATTTTAGTGCTTGTGCATACATGGACAAAGTACTGAAGGGGTCATTGGAGAACAATGTTTCATTTTAGTGCTTGTGCATACATGGACAAAGTACTGAAGGGTCATTGGAAAAAATGTTTCATTTTAGTGCTTGTGCATACATGGACAAAGTACTGAAGGGGTCATTGGAGAACAATGTTTCATTTTAGTGCTTGTGCATACATGGACAAAGTACTGAAGGGGTCATTGGAGAAAAATGTTTCATTTTAGTGCTTGTGCATACATGGACAAAGTACTGAAGGGGTCATTGGGGGAAATGTTTCATTTTAGTGCTTGTGCATAACATGGACAAAGTGCTGAAGGGGTTGTTGGAAACAATGTTTCATTTTAGTGCTTGTGCATACATGGGCAAAGTACTGAAGGGTCATTGGAGAAAAATGTTTCATTTTAGTGCTTGTGCATACATGGACAAAGTACTGAAGGGGTCATTGGAGAAAAATGTTTCATTTTAGTGCTTGTGCATACATGGACAAAGTACTGAAGGGGTCATTGGAGGAAAATGTTTCATTTTAGTGCTTGTGCATACATGGACAAAGTACTGACGGGGTTGTTGGGGAAAAATGTTTAATTTTGTTCTTGTGCATACATGGACAAAGTATGCAAGGGATCCTTGGGGGAAATTATTCATTTTGATGTAATTTTGTGCTTACCATGCATACAAACAGACTGCTGAAGTTGTTGGGGAAAATGTTTTATTTTTGTGATTTTGCATACATGGACAAAGTACTTAAGGGAATATTGGGGAAATGATTCATTTTGATGTCATTTGGTGGTGCTTGTGCATACATGGACAGACTACTGAGAGGGCTGTTAGAGGAAAATGTTTCATTTTGGTGCTTGTGCATACATGGACAAACCTGATGTAAGGGGTCATTGGAGAAAATTTTTAATTTTGGTGCTTGTGCATACATGGACAAACCTGATGTAAGGGGTCATTGGAGAAAATGTTTAATTCTGGTGCTTGTGCATACATGGACAATCCTGACTGAAGGGGTCATTGGAGAAAATGTTTCATTTTGGTGCTTGTACATACATGGACAAACCTGATGTAAGGGGTCATTGGAGAAAATGTGTCATTTTAATGTTTGGGCATACATGGGCAAACCTGACTGAAGGGGTCATTGGAGAAAATGTTTCATTTTGGTGCTTGTGCATACATGGACAAACCTGATGTAAGGGGTCATTGGAGAACATGTTTCATTCTGGAGCTTGTGTATACATGGACAAACCTGATGTAAGAGGTCATTGGAGAAAATGTTTCATTTTGGTGCTTGTGCATGCATGGATAAACCTGACTGAAGGGGTCATTGGTGAAAATGTTTAATTTTAGTGCTTGTGCATACATAGACAAAGTACGCAAGGGATCCTGCTGAAGAAGTCATTGGGGGAAAATGTTTTATGTTTCTGCTTGTGCATACATGGAAAAGTAATTAAGGGAACCTTGGGGGAAATAATTCATTTTGATGTCCTTTTGGTGCTTGTGCATGCATGGACAATCCTGACGTAAGCAGTCATTGTAGAAAATGTTTCATTTTGGTGCTTGTGCATACATGGACAATCCTGACGTAAGGGGTCATTGGAGAAAATGTTTCATTTTGGTGCTTGTGCATACATGGACAACCCTGACGTAAGGGGTCATTGGAGAAAATGTTTCATTTTGGTGCTTGTGCATACATGGACAATCCTGACGTAAGGGGTCATTGGAGAAAATGTTTCATTTTGGTGCTTGTGCATACATGGACAAAGTAGTGAAGGGGTCGTTGGGGAAAAAGTTTAATTTTTGTGCTTGTGCTTAAGATGGGACTTTGTCCATTTCTGAACACAATCCTGACAGCCCACTATAAACTTTATTATGAAGTAGGAAACACACAAGCTTTAGCAGTGCTACAGCTTACATATTTTTCAGACTTGTTGGCTGTTGGTGAAGCACCCACCAAGAGGAGAAAACGCTGAAAAAAGAAAGGAGCCACTTTTGAAATTTTAAGTATTTTTCTTCAGATTATTTGTTAAGATTTCTGCATTGCCGCCTACTTTGTGGTGTTTTCCAGCTTGCTAAACTTGATATCTGTATTAGAAACTGTACTTAGAACACATCTAGAGCCTGTTTACTGCATTTCCTGTGTTGCACTTATTTCAAAATCTTTTTTTTCTTAAAACTTGCATTTTACCTGTCTCTGGCCTAGCACTCAAGTATGGGGTCATTTATTTCACTGTTCTAACTTGTTGCTACTTGTGTATCTCTGCTACCTTTAAACAAAAAATCTTGCTTTTTTCCCCACTTTCTGAAATTTAAAAAAAGTTCAGTTACAGATTTGCTGTTCTGAACTGTTTGTAAGTTTCTTGGAGGCCATTGCTTGCTTGGGCTAAAGGGAAGTCTCTGTGTTCATGAGTGGCAGTGGTAAACACTGAACAGCCTGCCTGCCCCTGTGGGAGTGGTTACTGCCTAGAAACTGTAGTTTTATTGGCCATTTTGGGTCAATTCCAAACTCCTTGATCCCCTTCTCTTAAAACTTGATTGCCTCGTGGTTTTGGCGTCTTTTCAGACTTGTTGGCTGTTGGTGAAGCACCCACCAAGAGGAGAAAACGCTGAAAGAAGAAAGGAGCCACTTTTGAGATTTTAAGTATTTTTCTTCAGATTATTTGTTAAGATTTCTGCATTACCGCCTACTTTGTGGTGTTTTCCAGCTTGCTAAACTTGATATCTGTATTAGAAACTGTATTTAGAACACATCTAGAGCCTGTTTACTGCATTTCCTGTGTTGCACTTATTTTAAAATAATTTTTTTCTTAAAACTTGCATTTTACCTGTCTCTGGCCTAGCACTCAAGTGTGGGGTCATTTATTGCATTGTTCTAACTTGTTGCTACTTGTGTATCTCTGCTATCTTTAAAAAAAAAAAATCTTGCTTTTTCCCACTTTCTGAAATTTAAAAAAAGTTCAGTTACAGATTTGCTGTTCTGAACTGTTTGTAAGTTTCTTGGAGGCCATTGCTTGCTTGGGCTAAAGGGAAGTCTCCGTGTTCATCAGTGGCAGTGGTAAACACTGAACAGCCTGCCTGCCCTTGTGGGAGTGGTTACTGCCTAGAAACTGTAGTTTTATTGGCCATTTTGGGTCAATTCCAAACTCCTTGATCCCCCTCTCTTAAAACCCTCTTTTGCACGTTTTTGCGCATAGCTTAATCAGGTTTAAACTATTCCCGGCTCCACAAAGTCTGCTCTTCACTTTTTCCCTTAGAATTGTTCCAAATCTCAAAGTAAGCACTCTATTTTCATTCTAAAACCCAGCAGTAGCTAGGATAAGTGTCTTATAAGTAAGCACTAATAAACTAAAGCATTACACACTCTTATACTCCCTTTAAGTACTTGGCTCTCTATTGGTCCTTTTTGATCAAGTCAAAAAGTAATTCCTTATACTATTCTGGCATGTCCAAAAGTCAGTTTCAGGTTTACTCTCCAGTCCAGCTGGTAAATATGGGGATCTTGAGGCAATGTTACAACTGCCTTATGTACACAGACCACCCTCTCCTCTTCCCAACAAGCTCATATATGTGAGAGATGCAACTATATAGCCAAACTGGAGGCTGAGCTCTCTCAACATAGTACTGGCATGGTCAGTCTGGAGGAGAAGGTAATCACACACACCACAAATCCAGCCTCACATAGACCTATCGCAACAGCAAACCAAACACATAAACACACAAAAACATACTTGAAGGCTCTAAATAAAAATCTGCCCAAGCAACAGAGACCTCCAAAGCAGACATCCAAGCAACCGCTACCCCTCAACAATACCCATGTATCACATAGTTCACAAAGTCAGTGTGCCACACAGTCACAGCCCTTAAGGCTAAACAACACACCTAATACACTTGTAATAGGTGACTCTATCGTCAGACAAACTGACGTCCCTCTCACCAGGCTGAACAAGCTGAAGGTCACTGTAAGCTGCCTGTCGGGTGCCAGGATCCGCCACATAACACAAGCACTCAGGTCACTCCAAAGTAAGTACAAATATGACTCTGTCATTGTCCATGCTGGTGTGAATGACCTGAGACGTACCTCCCTGGATTACATGAAAAGAGACATAGAGGAGCTCTCTGATCATGTGGCCCAGGCCGGTATGACCCTGACCTTGAGTAGCATCTTACCCTCACCAAGAATGATACCACAGCATAAAGACAAAATGATCAATTTCAACAATTGGCTAAAGTATTGGTGTCACTCAAAGGGGATCCAGTGTCTGTCAGCCTGGGATGACATGCTTGACAAGCCATGTTGCTTCGCTAGGGACGGCTTGCACCTGTCACCCCTGGGTTTTCGAATACTGGCCAAGGCTCTTGCCACCCCCATAGTGCCTTTTTTAGGCAAGGCTCAAAAGACAAACCCACCTCCTTAGACAACACAAGGAAAAAGAAACTAAGGGTAATGCTGCTCAATGCCAGAAGTCTAAACCTCAAGATGCACGCACTCGAGGCTCTCCTCAGTATGGAGAATATTGATATCTGTGCAGTAACAGAAACCTGGTTCAAGGCTCCCGAGAGCACCCCAGCACTACCAGGCTATACCTCATACCATGCTTTTCGGCCCCAAAACTCGGACCGAACCACAACAGGAGGGGGAGTATCCATATTCATCAAAGATACCCATACCTCCAGGCTAGTGGCACTGCACGAAGTATCTGAGACCATCCATGTACAACTAACAGTGGGCAAAACTGCCTTCCAGTTTGTAACCTGCTACAGACAACCCTCCCAAACTCAGGAACCCCACTCGGCTTTCCTGAAGACACTGGAGAATATGAAGGTCTCTCCAAACACCATTATATTGGGTGACTTTAACTACCCAAACATAGACTGGGAGAACTACTCAAGCCCCAACACCCTAGCCCAACGGTTCCTAGAATTTATAAACTCAAATGCTATGGAACAATTGGTCACCACTCCCACAAGAGGGGAAAACATATTGGACCTGATCATCACCAACATGGGGACTCTATGTTCCATACCAGAGGTATACCCCTCATTGGTAAGATCTGACCATAAATTAATCACTATGGACATCTATATCCCGTCCGCACCACCAGCAAAGGAAACCACGGTCAAAAACTTCTCAAAAGCAAACTTCCCACTTCTCAAAACCGATGTGGAATCCTTCAAAGCCCCAGGGCCATTGGAAAATACGGCCCAAACCGCAGAATCCTTTACAAATGCATTCTATGGATACCTACAGGAATGCATGGATCGTGCTATCCCAAATAAAACCAAGACACACTCCTCCAAGGGCAGGAGACCTGTCTGGTGAACCCCAGCCATAAATAAGCTGTACAACAGAAGGAGGAAGCTACTACATGATAGAGCAAAATCCCTGAAAGGGAAGGCAACTCTGATCAGTACTAGCAAGAAACTATGATCCCTCATAAAATCATCTAAGGCTAGCTTTGAAAGAAAAATTGCACAAGACGCTAAAGATAATCACAAGGCCTTCTTTAGTTATGTCAGAAACCTGGGTGGAAACTCCCAGATATGCTCTGAGTTAGTGCAAAATGACAAAAAATACACTGAACCCACAGACATTGCCAACATCCTGGCAGACAGGTTCAGTGCAAACTTCTCCCCCCTTCCCCCCCAAATGAGCAAATGACTATCCCAACAGAGTGTAGCCTCCCTGACATCACAGATGCACAGGTGAGAGCTGCCCTCTCCAAAGCAAAAAACACAGCATCAATGGGACCGGAACTGAACCCTCACTTAAAATCACTATTCAGTCTCAGCCTTACAACAGGATATGTACCCAAAGAATGGCATACAGCAACAGTGGTCCCACTCCATAAAGGTGGTGCCACAACAGACCCCGGAAACTATCGCCCTATAGCCTAACTAGCCTGGTCTGCAAAGCTATGGAGCGCATCATCATGGAACTCATAAAAAAAGACATTGGGAACCTCCAAACACTGGATCCTACCCAATTCGGCTTTGTTAAGGGCAGATCTTGCCTCTTGAACCTGGTCGATTTCTTTGAAACAGTCACCAAGGCCATAGACGAAAGGAAGGTAGTCCACACAGCCTACCTTGACCTTGCATTGATTGATCAGTGCACTGCCACCCCTGTAAATAAATGTAAATAAATAAATAAATAAATAAAAATATTAAATATTTTCCAGAAAAAAATGTGTATGTTTTTGATGTAACATGATGTGGCTATAAAGTCATACTTTCTAACAGAAAAAGCTTTGGAGTCAAATTCAAAGACATGCTGCCCTGGAAGCTCTGTGGTTAGAACTCTAGGGGGTCTATATTAGAACATCGAAAGTTTAATAGTTCAAATAACTAAAGGTCGACCTTTATTGATCAAACTATTAAAATTTCGAATGTTCATAAAAATACATTTAAAAAAACGAAAATCTAAAGGGTGTAGGTAGGGGGCAAGCCCCCCTACACCCTGCATACCCCTGCTACTTAAATATACCAACTCCAAGACCACACTACACTGAAGTAAATGGAAATCTCTCCTTACAGAGATTTCCGTTTACCCGTTCGATATTCTGCATTTTTGCTATTCTCGTGTTGACAATGTCGGATTTGACATTGTCGACTTTTGAGAATATAATATAGACCTGAACGCTAGTCCTAAGTGTGTTTTGCAGCAATACCATGTTGTTACCTGAAAATTTTTAATAATCTCAAAGGCAGACAGAGATAGAGCTTTTGCCTTGTGCTCATGAGGGTTCATATTAGAATGTCGAAAGCTTAAAATAGCGAACGACCTAAAGGTCGGAATTGCCGGATCTCGATCGGCTTTTTGTGAGGTCGTGGTACAGTGAGGATTAGAATATTTACCCTTTCCTCACTGTAATGTGATCGTAGAGTTGGTATATACATATATATATATATATATATATATATATAGATATATATATATATTTAGCAGGGGGTGCGTGTTCGAGGTCCTGCATTTTCGACCTTTAGGTCATTCGCGTTTTTGGATTTTCATTTATGTAATATAGACCCGCTCATGAGCCTTTAATGCCACATTGACATTTTGCATTGTATTCAGTTTTCATTGTGGGTGTTGTGGTGAAATTTAGCTCAGTACCCTAAGTAAAATAATAGCCTAACACACTTCTTTACTGAGTTGTCAATACATTTGAAGTAAAACACTTCTACATTTCTTTAGAAAAAATACATATTTTAGTTGTAATATGCAGTGCCTACAATGCCATGCTTTTAAGTGCTAATGCAATGGGATGAAACATTCAAATGTGCTGCACTAAGAAGCCTTGAGGCTAGAACTCCATTTTTAAGTGCATTTCATAATTGAACACTCTGTCATTACGTGAAAATTTCATAATGAAACTTTAAAGGAAGACAGAACTATAACATTTCAGACAGGTTCCAGTGAATTTAATTCATGAGTCTTTAGTGTCAGAGTTTAGCATTTTGTGTCATACTCTGTTTTCAGTGTAGGTGTTATTGTGAGCTTTTGCTCCATATCCTAAATATAGTAGTGGCCTAAAATAATTCTTTACTGAGGTGCCAGTACATCACTTTTTATCACTGGACTTGTACCCTCCCCCTCCAGTTTAGACTAATTTGCAGTAAACTTCATTAAAATAAGACAAAAACTGTATATTTATCTTTACATCTAGAACCACTGTCTTAATGCATTTTATAGCCAAAGATCATGATATAGTAGTCTTTTGGCTTTTCACGGTAAGGGGTCACCACAGCAGAACTCTGGTCCGCTCATGATTGGCAGTGGATTTTTACGGTGCCGAGTTGCCAGACTGACGCCCAACCTTCAAAGAAGGCAAGCCCATTCACACTTGCACCTACCTGCATGTCTTTAGTGTCACTCGACCGCGGGGCGGACATGCAGACTCCACACAGAAGGCACTCCAGCTGAGAATCGAATGGGAGAACCTCTTGCTGTGAGGCGATAACACTAACCACTGCACCACTGTGGCCTACCGGTCATGATACAGTAGTATTGTCAAGAAACTGGTTTAAAACTGTTTGTCGATACAGAGAAATGGTCCTTTATTTGTAGGTGCCATCAGTAGTCTCATGTAGACATGTGGATGTTCTGGTTTTACTATCTGTTTCACAAAAATATGCAGTTTATATTTTTCAACCTGAAAACAATTAGCATCAGAGTCATGTCAGTGGTGTATTGTTATGAAATAAGAACCAAAAATAATGCTATTTTCCAGGACAAAGTAATGTTTCCTATCATTTTTTATGTTATAGCAGAATACACATTTCTATATATTTTTACAGATATATACATATTTCAGATTATGTTGTATGCTTCTCTTATGGTAGTAGATACCAATATATAAATAAATAAATAAATATTTGTCATACCAATATGTAAATAAACAAATATTTGCCCATTTTTACATTATGTGCCCCTGTTGCCCTTCACCCCCAGCCTTCAGCAGGTTCTATTAGCTCTTGTGCAGCTTAGCCGTCTTGCACTGAGCTGATGTACATGCTATCTAGGGCATTTTCCAGGAGAAAGATACAACAAGCCTCCAACCCCTTACAACTTTTGTGATGAGACTACTGATCACCAAAGAGCCAGCCACCTTCTTTACAGGAACCAACTTAGGATTAGTGTTGCTCTTTTGTTTCTGGTGAGAGAAGGAGCAAAGGGGCATTGATTCTCATCTGAGAGTAGCTGTGGGGAGATTAGCACTAGTAAAAGCCATTAGTTAGCCATCACTATTTATCATTCTTGGCAAAGCTAATTCTGTCTTTTCACTAAGTATTGCTAGATTAGCCACCATAACTTGAGAGTATCACCTTAAACTCTTCAACTATAAATCTTCAGGATCTTCTATTGTAGTCATCCTTCAATGCTTGAGTACTACATCCAGCCCTTATCCACCACTCTTTGGAAACATGGCTTAACAGTCTGCTCTCACCACATTTCTGGCCAGTGTTCTAAGATAGTGTAGCAAGTGTCTTATGTTTACTGACTCTTCATTGCCACTAACAATTGAAAGTACAACTTGCTAGAGATATAAATATTTAAGAATCATTGGGACAAACTTATTGCATCAGCTCTCTGTTGATAAGCATCACACATCCACAACATCGTATTAGTCATAACACACCATTAAGCCTGTAACTTACGCTCTGGTTGTAAAAAAAAATTACCAAAGCCTCTTAGAACAAATTCTACAAGATCTTCTATTGTAGTCATCCTTCAATCCTTGAGTACTACATCCAGCCCTTATCCACCACTCTTTGGAAACATGCCTTAACAGTCTGCTCTCACCACATTTCTGGCCAGTGTTCTAAGATAGTGTAGCAAGTGTCTTATGTTTACTGACTCTTCATTGCCACTAACAATTGATAGTACAACTTGCTAGAGATATAAATATTTAAGCATCACACATCCACAACATCGTATTAGTCATAACACACCATTAAGCCTGTAACTTACGCTCTGGTTGTAAAAAAAAATTACCAAAGCCTCTTAGAACAAATTCTACAAGATCTTCTATTGTAGTCATCCTTCAATCCTTGAGTACTACATCCAGCCCTTATCCACCACTCTTTGGAAACATGCCTTAACAGTCTGCTCTCACCACATTTCTGGCCAGTGTTCTAAGATAGTGTAGCAAGTGTCTTATGTTTACTGACTCTTCATTGCCACTAACAATTGATAGTACAACTTGCTAGAGATATAAATATTTAAGAATCATCGGGGCAAACTTATTGCATCAGCTCTCTGTTGATAAGCATCATACATCCACAACATCGTATTAGTCATAACACACCATTAAGCCTGTAACTTATGCTCTGGTTGTAAAAAAAAATTACCAAAGCCTCTTAGAACAAATTCTACAAGATCTCAGCCTTCAGCACACCGGGCAACATGTACTACTTCTTCACTACTGTAACTAAACAAAAATCACCCAAGAGTCACCAAGAAAGCAGGCCTAAGTCTGTAAGGCCCACTAGGTTTGCTGCTATACAAGGGAATGACTTATTCATGGGTCACCATGTAGTTAGGCATAGAAACTCACCATTCACCAGACTGGACATGTGACTGGACAAGAACAGTGTGACTATAAGCTGCTTGCCCACTAACAGGATCCATGATATCACAAGGACCCCAAGGTCCCTTAAACCAGACAAGTATGTCTACAATCTAAAAATGTCTCATGCAGGAGTTCATGATCTGAGGCATTTCCAACCAGAGGGACATGCAGGGAAACATGATTGTAGTTATTATGCATTTGTTAGAGGCTGGAAAGACACTGCTGTTTAGTAATATATTGCCTTTATCTTAAGATGATGCCTAGACACCAGGACAACATAGTTGGCTTTAGCAATTGGCTAAGTAATTGGTGTCATTCTAAAGGGATCTAGTATGTGTCAGTCTAGAATGAGATGGTCATTAAGACTTCCTGTTTCACCAGGGATGGCTTACACCTCTCATACCAGCTGACTAAACCCTCTGCTCCCCTTATAGGGCTGATTTTAGGCAGATTATTCCTAATGGACATTCCTACACAGTAAATTCAAACCCAAATTTGGACAACATCATGGTAACTCTATTTAATGCTAGGAGTATAAACAGAAAGATGCAAGAACTTATGGCCCTCCTGCAACTTGAACAAATTCATATATATGTAGTTACTTGAGACATGGTTTCAATGCAGTGATGGCAGTCCCCTACAGTAGGTTCTACCACCTATCATGCCTTCAAGCCCTAGGGTAACTGTGAGGGAGTATCTATATTTGTAAGAAACACCATCACCTCATATTAAATTTCCAATAACTAACTTGGAGCAAATCCAGCTATTACTTCCTTGTAAGCTACAGGGCTACATCATTGTCCCCCAGAGATCATGGAAATTACCTTAACCATACCTCTCAGCCTGGAAACATCAAAAATCTGCACAAAGCCTTATGAAAAGTAGGTACAACTAGCCAAAAATCAGGATGCTGATTAATATAACATTTGCATACATAGTCATGTAGCCCCACCCACTCCAATGGAGTTGTGGGATACCAACATGAAAATTGAAATCACCAAATAATAATAAATAATGGTAGCTATTTGAATTCCAGACTTCATATCCCTTAGATAATAATGCAAACCCTTTTATTCTAACAACTATGAGTTTACAGGAGGAGCAATATTTAAAATCGGTCCCTATTATTGGGCCTTTATCCCACCATTATTTTTGGCTTTATCCAGATTTCTTGCTCTGAGAGATTGAGAGGTATGTGTGCAGGAGAACACAATAATATAAGACTATGAGTACATCACTTCAAATGTTCACCAACTTAAATCACTTCATTTTCAACTGCTGCCCCCAAATGCATTATTACATCTATAAATCTATGAGCTTATGTGGTAACATGTACAATGTGTGCTGTGACTGTGGATGCTAGTCAGGTCGGCACTAACCAACAGTGCCTTTCTGTCTTCTCAGCAATCTATGTCATTGCAAATACCGTACGTTTTTATCCATCTACATAGTTTGGACAGTGGCTGAAATGAGCCCATGTAGATTAATCAGTCCCTTAGCCTTTGCTGTTCAAAAGTAATCTCCGTTGTTGAAAATTAATACTGTGTGTATTTTAACTGACTCCACACTACATAATATAGATAGTGGCTGAAAATAGATCAAGGTGGATTAATCAATTACACTGATTAACAGGTATTTAATAAATTAAGTAAATCAAGCTGATCATTTCTAAACAAATGATATACATATCTATGATGCAGGTGTTAGTTTGGACAGTTTCAGGCATGTTCTAAGTATCCTCAGTAAACCATAATCTTCCCTAGATGCTGAGAAGGATGCATACAGTGTTATTTGAGTACAAAGATTATGCCTGGCTACAGCATCAAATACACTGTTTCCAAGATACAGACTGTTTTTCAAGTTGAGATAGCAAGTACATGAAATAAAATTAGAATTCTGCTGTCTGTTGTCTGACAAAACTCTACATATTATAGAAGCATTGCTTACTTTCACAGGCTAAAAAACACAATATACAGAGAAAACGCTTTCACACAGCTTCCATATGAGTGGTTACATTAGGTTTTCATTACCGTTGTTGTGTAAGTAACATAACTAAAACATTTTCTGACAGTCAAAAAAACAACTACTGTGTTTCTCTCTGTGTGGTAAAAAAAATGTAGTTCTTACTAAATAATAGTGTTTATCTATAATTTAAAAGTAAGTCATAAACAACGAATCAGCATTTCTATGCTTTACTATCCAGACAGTACACAGTATTAAAGACATACATATACACTCAAATTAAACATATAACTAAAATAATTTACCCCATACCTCCAAACACCTACTTGTCTAGAGTATTTTTCTTCTTTAGTAATACAATGCTGTTAACAACCATAGAGTGAATGGCAACAAATGATACATGCTGATTGTACAGCACCCCTGCAGTAAGGAAGCTAAAACTTCCAGTGCCAGTGCCAATGTTTTTTGAGACTTATATTTAAGATTAAGGAATTAAACACAATTCCACTATTTGTGCTCATGAGCTGTACATTAGGAACTCAAGCCAAGCTAAATCAAACAAACAA